>NW_025269766.1:0-1423 GCF_018294505.1 Triticum aestivum | reverse complement strand
AAACCTGACCAGTGGACCCAAGGGGCCCACTGTCAAAGACCCACGGGTCGGCCCGCGCGGGTTAAGTGGAGGCGTAAAGCCCGAAGTACGTGTCCCCCTCTCGAAAGCGTATTTCGTCCGAAACGTTTTCTTTTCTGTTTTATTTTAAAATCAAATTTCGACTGAAACTTTGACTAGCTATATCTTTTTAAATATAAGCCCAAATGATTTGATTCTTTTTCTGTTGTTTCTCAAAATTGGTCTAGTTTATTTTCATATTTATTTGAAAAAAAATTCAGACAACTTTTTTGTACTGTTGTAAAACTATGTGTTAATTTGAATTTTTTCAAAATAGGATTTTTGGAGGGAGAAGGAAACTTTCAAAAGTTTTGGAATGCACCCTGCCTCTCCACAACTTGAAGGCAAGCATTCTGAACCCTGGCATAATACTGTTGTGTGTTGTTTGATAAAGGTTACAACACCACCGTGGCACGGAGTATTCGTTATTTTATGTGATATGGTCATACCCATGAGTGCATATTGATGATTCCGTGCTGTTGGAATTTGATATGTTTGTGATAGTAATCACCCTCGTATACCTTTCATTCCTACCGGAAGGAATCCGGGAAAGCCTCTGTCTTGGGTGGACACGAGCTTGTCTCCAGTCTCCATCGAGACGGTTGTGTCCGGTATGGCATAGTAAGGTATGATGAGTGGGGATTCTGTCTGTTGGTTGAAACACATTTGCTATGCTAATCATGCAGGGAATACTTAAACCTCCTGAGTCGGCCGTAGATCGAGTCTTGTTCCAGTAACCCCCATACTTGTTTCGTACTACCACTTGTCCCTGCCATAGGTAGGGTACGGTTCAGTAAGTTGTCAACCCCTTACCAAGCACACACCGTACAGAGAGGCCATGGTGGAAGATATCGGAGGCATCCGGTAGGCATGCCACCTTGTCCGGGAGCATGGGTGTTTCGGATGTAGCCGAAGGGGTAGCTCCCCTAGTTTGCGCGCGGTATAAATTTTGTGATCCCATGCTAAGTCGAGGTCGTAGCCTCCCCACTTAGAGTTTCGCTTAACGGGTGTCGTGGGTGATTCCAGACACCGGTAAGTTAGGCTGGTGTGTGCGGTTAGGTGTGTTTTCAATTAAAAGACCGTAGACGGAATTAGTCCCGATGGACTAAAGAAATCCGTTACCCGTGGGTAAAGAGTACACCCTCTGCAGAGATTATACATCTATTCGAATAGCCGTGTCCATGGGTAAGGACTACAGTCTGGGATGGGTCAAGTGTCGGTCTTAGTGTCGGTCTTCGGAGGAAAAATTGCTAAACCAGAACATGGATCATGACTTGTGACTCATGATGATTATGATCACTATTATTATGGACTAACCATTTACATTATTTGAATTATTGAGTATCCCTGGGACGGTTCTACCTCC
>NW_025269765.1:0-1423 GCF_018294505.1 Triticum aestivum | reverse complement strand
TGCATGCATCATATTGTTGCACATTGTTTGGTGATGGTTGTGTATCGATGTCCTTGCGACAGGTTCTGCCCCCGAGGAGTACCGTGATTACCCTAACGAAGAACCATATCAGTGCATCGAACCATCAGGCAAGCAACCAACCATTTGATCATATCGATACAATCCCATGTTCTCGCTCCTGCTCTCTTTTACTGCATTAAGACAACGCGATTCAAACTGCTGTGTGCTACGGTAGTTGAACCCATTTCCTCTGCATGACCTGTCATTGCCACAGTAACTAGATGAAACCCACTAGCATGTGTAGGAGTTGATTAAGCCCTATGTATGTGTTGTTACTACCTTGCTATGCCTGCTATGCTTAGAGTCGTGTCAGGTCTGGTTCATCTGGGTGATGGGCTAGAGTGAAATGATTATGTCGGTAATGAGAGTGGTGTGGTGAACACGATTTGGTAAAGGTATCGATGAGAGGCCATGTAGGAGTACATGGTGGGTTGTTTCATTGAAGCCGACCTTAAGCACTGAGATCTGTATGTGTGATTTAAGAATCAGCTACTACCATGCATTGGGCCCGAAACCAATGGACCCTCTCGGCTTCTTATTCACCCTAGTTCTCCGTCCAGGAGTTGCAAGTAGTTTCTGGTGTTTGTAGCCTACTGGAGGCCGTGGACAGCGCTGACCGTAGGGGTGGGCTGTGATGCGGTAGGTACGTGGCACGGTGTACCGAATACCCGTTAGGTATCTCGAGAACCCTGTTCACATCGTTCGGGGCCGTATGGGAAACCTCGGCCGGACTCCTTGCGGATGGAACCTGGATAGGCGATAAACCTGGACTGGAGGCTTAGGTGATTAGGTAGGTCGTGGCCGACACCCACGTTGGGCTTCCGCTTGAAGGTTGCCGAGTACATGTCGTGTAAACGATGGTAAGTGGTGAGAGCGTGTATGAAGAAGTACACCCCTGCAGGGTTAACATGATCTATTCGAATAGCCGCGTCCGCGGTAAAGGACTACTTGGTTGTCTATACAGTTCATAGACAAGTAAATGGAAACTACTAAAAGCCTCAAGATAAGTGTGAGTGCCGAGGATGGCTCTTCCGTAGGAAGACGGAGGTGGATCCTCGGTAGTGTATTGAAGTGGTGAGTAGTGGACTCGTGTGCGCAAAACCATTTCAAGTTGGAGTATCGTAGGATAGCCTAGCCAAGAGTCAAAGCTGGCTTGCTGCAATAACTCCACCAACCCTTCTTGATACTATGCATGTATGTAGGATCTGATGTAAGTCTTGCTGAGTACCTTTGTACTCATGTTGCTATAATCTACATTTTTACAGAAGACGCTGCAACCCCTTCTGATGGGTTCTATGTAGACGTTGACATCAACGAGTAGGCTAAAGACCCAGGTGGTGACCCTGAGCTTGTGAAGGACCAC
>NW_025269764.1:0-1423 GCF_018294505.1 Triticum aestivum | reverse complement strand
AGAACTCCGAAATTAAGCGTGCTTGGGCGAGAGTAGTACTAGGATGGGTGACCTCCTGGGAAGTCGTCGTGTTGCATTCCTTTTATAATTATTTTTTGCGCCTTGTGACAAACATATCGCACGTGCGCGATATATATTAATCCCGTTATATTATGTTTGACGTTTGCGATATGTTTAAGCTCGATGCTCATTGCTCGCGCGTCTTGGGGCGGCTTTGTGGCGCGAAGAGCGCGTTCTGAAAGGGGTGAAAAAAACTCGTGTTGCTGCGGTATGGAGGGAGGGGTGGAAACCGTGGAAAACTCGTCTCCGTGATTGAGCGGGAGAGTAAGTAGTATAGGACATTATCCATTGTTAGGGAACGGTTGTAATGGTAGTGAGAATGTAGAATCATCTTTGGAGCGGACCTGGGAGTGGCAAGCATAAGGGACGAAGACGGGGAAACATGTCGGATGCGATCATACCAGCACTAAAGCATCGGATCCCATCAGAACTCCGAAGTTAAGCGTGCTTGGGCGAGAGTAGTATTAGGATGGGTGACCTCCTGGGAAGTCCTCGTGTTGCATTCCTTTTATAATTATTTTTTGCGCCTTGTGACAAACATATCGCACATGCGCGATATATATTAATCCCGTTATATTATGTTTGACGTTTGCGATATGTTTAAGCTCAATGCTCATTGCTCGCGCGTATTGGGGCGGCTTTGTGGCACGAAGAGCGCGTTCTGAAAGGGGTGGAAAAAACTCGTGTTGCTGCGGTATGGAGGGAGGGGTGGAAACCGTGGAAAACTCGTCTCCGTGATTGAGCGGGAGAGTAAGTAGTATAGGACATTATCCATTGTTAGGGAACGGTTGTAATGGTAGTGAGAATGTAGAATCGTCTTTGGAGCAGAACTGGGAGTGGCAAGCATAAGGGACGAAGACGGGGAAACATGTCGGATGCGATCATACCAGCACTAAAGCACCGGATCCCATCAGAACTCCGAAGTTAAGCGTGCTTGGGCGAGAGTAGTACTAGGATGGGTGACCTCCTGGGAAGTCCTCGTGTTGCATTCCTTTTTTAATTATTTTTTGCGCCTTGTGACAAACATATCGCACGTGCGCGATATATATTAATCCCGTTATATTATGTTTGACGTTTGCGATATGTTTAAGCTCGATGCTCATTGCTCGCGCGTCTTGGGGCGGCTTTGTGGCGCGAAGAGCGCGTTCTGAAAGGGGTGGAAAAAACTCGTGTTGCTGCGGTATGGAGGGAGGGGTGGAAACCGTGGAAAACTCGTCTCCGTGATTGAGCGGGAGAGTAAGTAGTATAGGACATTATCCATTGTTAGAGAACGGTTGTAATGGTAGTGAGAATGTAGAATCGTCTTTGGAGCGGACCTGGGAGTGGCAAGCATAAGGGACGAAGACGGGGAAACATGTCGGAT
>NW_025269763.1:0-1423 GCF_018294505.1 Triticum aestivum | reverse complement strand
GTGAGCACCCAGATCCAGTGCCCCTCCTGTACACAGTTGGGCCTGCCAGATTCGGCCCGTTCATGTTTTTTTCCTCAGATCTACGAATTTAGCTTTATCCAGAAAACTGTTGTTTTACCGAAAGGTCCCTAAACTTCATGCATATAATAACTTAATAACCGTGCATCGGTTAAAACAATTTATATATGAAAGTTGCTTAGAATTTTGTATAGTTTCATAATATGCAACTTTCATGCATGTTTGAAATGTTTAAAATGCTGTTTGGTTAAATTTTCTCCTATGACATGTTAAAATGATTTATTTCATAACTAAATAACCGTAGCTCCAAACCTAATAATCTTTATATGTAAATGGGGTGGAAAATGCCTAGTTTAACATGGTGGCATCATCTTGCATGTTTAATAACTATAAAATATGGTTTAGGGTAGAACGGTACCAAACCTAAAATATGTATATGGGGATTTACCAGAATTGTTCTTCGTTGTTTCCGGCCTCATTTAAACTTGACTAGATAGGTAGTCTTACTTTGCTTCACCCTCTTGCCATGTTTAACAACATTGAATATTGTTGAGTACCTAAACAAGAGCGAACTAAATAATTATTGTGGTGTCCGTCAATATGCAACTCGTTGCATATTGAGCTCCACTTAATTTGTAGTTTTGTTTGTGCACTTTGCCTTGTCTTGCCATGCCTCATTAAACCAGACATGCATCATACTTGGTTGTGCATCAGGCCATGATTATGTGATGGTTGTTTACTATGTTGTTTGCTTCTTTCCGGGTTGCCTATCTTGTGAGCTTCGGTTTCGTTATGGAGTTGTGAGGATCCGTTCGACTACGTCCGTTTGTCTTCTTCATGGACTCGTTCTTCTTCCTTGCGGGATCTCAGGCAAGATGACCATACCCTCGAAATCACTTCTCTCTTTGCTTACTAGTTGCTCGCTCTTTTGCTATGCCTATGCTGCAATACCTACCACTTGCTTATCATGCCTCCCATATTGTTAAGCTAAGCCTCTAACCCACCTTGCCCTAGCAAACCGTTGTTTGGCTATGTTACCGCTTTGCTCAGCCCCTCTTATAGCATTGTTAGTTGCAGGTGAAGATTGGAGTTTGTTCCGTGTTGGAACATGGATATTTGTTGGGATATCACAATATCTCTTATTTAATTAATGCATCTATATACTTGGTAAAGGGTGGAAGGCTCGGCCTTATGCCTGGTGTTTTGTTCCACTCTTGCTGCCCTAGTTTCCGTCATATCGGTATTATGTTCCCGGATTTTGCGTTCTTTACACGGTTGGGTTATAATGGGAACCCCTTGACAGTTCGCTTTGAATAAAACTCCTCCAGCAAGGCCCAACCTTGGTTTTACCATTCGCCACCTAGCCTTTTTCCCTTGGGAGTCGCGCATCCCGAGGGTCATCTTT
>NW_025269762.1:0-1423 GCF_018294505.1 Triticum aestivum | reverse complement strand
ATCCCTTTGTAACAGACGAGTTTCTGTACGAAACCCTGATGCTTCAAAAGAGACTGTCCGTTTTATACACGAAGTGCATGTAGTTTTTGTCGTAACCCTCCCTACTTTCATGGACATGCTATGTGGATGAAATGATGATACCATGCCAACTTTCAACCTTTTCAGAGTTCGTTTCAAATGCTTTTCAGTTTCAGGGTCTCATAGCTCAAAATAATCAGTAAATGCATGAAAAATAACAAATGAAGTCAGAAAGGGTTGAAAATTGATGATGTGGCTTTGAATGGTGCATTTTGAACACACAAAAAGTCAGGAGTTCAAATAAGTTCAAAAAATGAAATCCCTTTGTAACAGACGAGTTTCCGTACGAAACCCTGATACTTCGAAAGAGATTGTCCGTTTTGTACACGAAGTGCATCCAATTTTTGCCGTAACCCTCTCTACTATCTTGCACATGCTATGTGGGTGAAATGATGATACCATGCAACCTTTCAACCTTTTCAGAGTTCATTTCAAATGCTTTTCAATTTCAGGGTCTTATAGCTCAAAATAAGTAGTAAATGCAGGAAAAATAACAAATGAAGTCAGAAAGGGTTGAAAATTGATGATGTGGCTTTGAATGGTGCATTTTGAACACACAAAAAGTCAGGAGTTCAAATAAGTTTAAAAAAGTGAAATCCCTTTGTAACATACGAGTTTCCGTATGAAACCCTAATAGTCCGAAAGAGATTGTCCATTTTCTACACGAAGTGCATCCAATTTTTGCCGTAACCCTCTCAACTTCGTTGCATATGCTATGTGGATGAAATGATGATACCATGCCAACTTTCAACCTTTTCAGAGTTCATTTGAAATGCTTTTCAATTTCAGGGTCTTATAGCTCAAAATAATAAGTAAATGCATGAAAAATAACAAATGAAGTCAGAAAGGGTTTAAAATTGATGATGTGGCTTTGAATAGTGCATTTTGAACACACAAAAAGTCTGGAGTTCAAATAAGTTTAAAAATTGAAATCCCTTTGTAACAGATGAGTTTTCGTATGAAATCCTGATACTTCGAAAGAGATTGTCCATTTTGTACACGAAGTGCATCTAATTTTTGTCGTAACCCACCCTACTTTCTTGCACATGCTATGGGGATGAAATGATGATACCATGCCAACTTTCCACCTTTTCACAGTACATTTGAAATTCTTTTCAATTTCAGGGTCTTATAGCTCAAAATAATCAGTAAATGCATGAAAAATAACAAATGAAGTCAGAAAGGGTTGAAAATTGATGATGTGGCTTTGAATGGTGCATTTTGAACACAGAAAAAGTCTGGATTTCAAATAAGTTCAAAAAATGAAATCCCTTTGTAACTGACGAGTTTCCGTATGAAACCCTGATACTTCAAAAGAGACAATCCGTTTTGTACACGAAGTGCA
>NW_025269761.1:0-1423 GCF_018294505.1 Triticum aestivum | reverse complement strand
TGGACCCCGTCTGCCACCGTTTGTTGGACCAAGGCCACACCCGAGTCCCTATGGACCGCAGGCTCCACAGGACCGACTGTTTCCGGATGATCATGTTCAGCTCCCAGGACATGGCGGTGACTTCTATGAGGATTACTACGGAGACGTCTGAGTTGGTAGTAGCTCTACTAGTATTGTAACAGTTGTAATCTCCACAGTCCTGCGTGTCTTGTGGGATACGACTTGGTGTGTATCACGTTCCGGAGGTGTAGAAAAATAATGTATAGGAGCTTGGAATGCCTCTGATGAGATGTATCGTCCTTCATCGTAGCTGTACCTTGGCCTGGGCTTGTACTAAACTATGTATGGCGTGTATGACCGTTGGTATATGTATGTTGCCATGTTACCATGTCATACTGATGGTCATCTCTGCATTCCGTGTTATCCATTACATTCCGCATTTCCCTATCAAGATTTAGCCATCCCCGTCTAAACCGTTGCTTTGTTCCTCCTAGGATGGTTAACACCCGCAACAGCCCTGCTGTCCAGGCGCAGGATGAAGCCAATGCAGCCAGGGCGGAGGATCTGCCCCAACCGCCTTCACTGGCCGAAGTTATGCTGGAGGCAGAAAGAAACAAGCGTGAGACTAACCGCTTGCTAGAGCGAATTGAGCAGAATACTGCACGTCACCAGAGGGACGACCTGGTGTCCATCAATGACTTTATCAAGCTGTACCCACCGAAGTTCAACCACTCCGTCGAGCCCCTTGATGCGGATGATTGGCTTCGCAGCATCACCCATAAGCTACGTTCTACTAACGTAGCCGAAGCTGATAAGGTTACCTACGCTGCCTATCACCTCGAAGGCCCTGCTAGCCTTTGGTGGGAGAACTTTGAGGCTATGCGCCCAGCTGGCCAAATCACTACTTGGGCTGAATTCAGTGAGGCTTTCCGTGAGCATCACATTCCGGAGGGTCTCATAGATCGTAAGCGGGAAGAATTCTGCAACTTCACCCAAGGCAGACTGACCGTGGATGCTTACAGCCGTGAGTTTGGAAATCTAGCACGCTATGCTCCTGAAGAGGTATCCACCGACGCCAAGAAGCAGGCAAGGTTCCGCAAGGGACTTAGCCCCAAGCTTCGCCGTGATCTCCGTCTGCATGAGTGCACCTCTTTCCAGAAGTTGGTCAATAAGGCCATCAGTGCCGAGACAGGACAAACTGACTATGACGCTGCACGCAAGCACTCTCGTGACTTTGGTTCCTCATCTGGCTCCGGATCCCAGAAGCGCCGGGTCTGGATTCCAAATACTGCTCTGCCACCCAGGTTCACTCCGAGGCCATCCTTCGAGGCGCCTCGCCCCAACCAGCAGCATGCACCGCCCAAGGTTTATGGTGGCCCCGCTGCTAATGCTGCTCCACGCCCCAATATTGTGACATGCTTCA
>NW_025269760.1:0-1423 GCF_018294505.1 Triticum aestivum | reverse complement strand
ATTGACCGACTTTCTAAAGTTGCACATTTTCTGGCTGTCAAGGAAACGATCACTGCTAGTCAGCTGGCAAACCTCTACATGACCAGAATTGTCTCGCTTCACGGTATTCCATTGGTTATCAGTTCAGACCGTGGCAGTTTATTCACTTCAAGATTCTGGGCAAGTTTCCAAGAAGCTATGGGCACTCATCTGTCTTTCAGCACTGCTTTTCATCCTCAGTCACAAGGGCAAGTTGAACGTGTCAACCAAGTTCTCGAAGACATGCTTCGAGCTTGTGTTATTTCCTTCGGCAAGAAATGGGAGGAATCTCTTCCGTATGCTGAGTTCTCTTATAATAATAGCTACCAAGCTAGTCTGAAGATGGCCCCCTTCGAAGTGTTATATGGACGAAAGTGCCGAACCCCTCTGAACTGGTCAGAAACTGGGGAACGTCCACTCTTCGGTCCGGATATTATCCAACATGCCGAAGAACAAGTCCGCATTATTCGCCAGAGTCTCAAGACTGCTCAGTCACGTCAGAAGAGTCAGTATGACCGTCATCATAAAGACATGGTCTATCAACCTGGCGAAAAGGCCTATCTTCGCGTTACACCAATGAAGGGTGCTCACCGCTTCGGGATCAAGGGCAAGCTAGCTCCTCGCTATATTGGCCCATTCACTATTCTGGAAAGGCGTGGAAAAGTGGCATATCAACTGGAGCTTCCGTCGAACCTTTCTCAGGTTCACGATGTGTTCCATGTGTCACAACTCCGCCGTTGCTTCAAGGACCCAATCCGAGCTGTGGATCATGAAGTGCTCGAATTGCAACAGGACCTCTCCTATAAAGAGCATCCGGTCCGCATTCTCGACCAAGCTGAACGCCGCACACGCCAGAAGGCGATCAAGTTCCTCAAGGTCCAGTGGTCGAATCACTCTGAAGACGAAGCCACCTGGGAACGCGAGGATCGCCTGCGTGATGAATACCCCGCACTGTTTCCTTCTACCTCCTAAAATCTCGGGACGAGATTTCTTGTAGTGGAGGAGATTTGTAACGCCCGAATAATCTTGCTACAGTAATCCCACGCTAATCATGGCACGTCATCCCGATTACTGTTGCTATCCTCGCAATAATTCGAAACCGTTCAAATTCAAAATTCAAATTGATGAAAACAATAAAAGTTTCAAAATTTAAAATAAAATTGTTCGGTGGTTGACGAATATTACAAGGGTAATTATGATGCAACAAACAAATTTTTATTAAATGCCTAAGTGTTTATAGATAATTAAAAAACATAAAAGAAAATAAATAAAAAGAAAACAGAAAACAATACAAAAAAAAGGAGAAAAGAAACCCCCTGGGCTTCGGCCCAGCTGACCACAGGCCAACTGGGCCACCACAGGGCCCAGCCGGCCACTCCCCCCCACCTTATCCACTACACCACCC
>NW_025269759.1:0-1423 GCF_018294505.1 Triticum aestivum | reverse complement strand
GGAAAACTTGCAGTTTAAGGCCTAGTCCACTGTTCAAGTTGCTTACTAGTGTAGCATAGAGTTCTAGATGGAACCTCAACTTAATCTCCACTGCAGTACCGGTATATAAAACAGTGTTTTGGAACCAAAGGCAAATTTTGTGTGCCTCTAGGATCTGGTGGGGGATTGCTGGAATTTTTGTCTATTTGGGCCTAGCCCAATAGCAATTTCAGAAATTCCTAATAAATCCTAGAGGCCCACGCAACCCATTCGTGCAAGGCAAGAGGTGGATGTAAAGTTTAGTCCCACATTGCTAGTTTAGAGGGAGTTGGACCTCTTTATGAGGGAGGTTCTTTCCCCACTTGTATGAGCATGAGAACAAGAGGGACATCCACGCGCGCTCCTCCTCCGCTGCCCGCCTCGCCACGCCGGGAATGAGCCAAGCCGATGTCTAAATTTTTCCCACGCACTACAGGTATACGAAAGGTCACTCGGAAGCTGAAACGTTTTTTTGTAGTGGACACTGAATCCGAATGGCGCAGCCTCTCGCCTCCTTCTCTTGCGCCTATAAAAGGGAGGTCGCTCCTCTCAGAGAGACGCACCAGAACTACTTCCTCCTCTCGCCACCGGTTCCTGAGCACTGCGTTGCTGCTACAATATTCCCCATCCCGGCTTGCGGCGTGCACCGCAGGTCGGGACAGTATGCCTCCGAAACCGCACCTTTTGAGTCTTGTACGGGAGAAGGGTGATAAGGTTTTTGGGGAGCGCTCTGAGCGACTACTGACTCCACTACTTCGTCACGGACTCCGACGACGACTTCTTCTCTGACGTCGACAACCTCCTCGACGACATGGCTGGCGAGGACACCGACCCCAAGTCCAGTGCTACTGCTACTGCTGATGTCCTGTACGTGTTCTTACTCTTTCTGTTAGAGGTCATGTCACCGTTTCTTGTTCTACTATTTTCCCTATATATGTTAGGCTCTACTTCATATATATTGCTTGCCCTAGATATGTTTGCCTACAGTTCATATGTGAAGATGATATTTACCTTCTCTCTGTCAGATCGCATGACTTGCTTTATCTCTACTATTTTAGTCATGCTTTATTCAGTATTTC
The DNA here is from genome assembly GCF_018294505.1 of Triticum aestivum. Lineage (NCBI taxonomy): Eukaryota > Viridiplantae > Streptophyta > Magnoliopsida > Poales > Poaceae > Triticum > Triticum aestivum. Next base: position 326 of record NW_025269759.1, on the reverse strand, counting down.
CGTTAATAAAATCATATGATAAATTGCTCATATTTCCAGCAATTATTAGAGCTAGACTCAGGTCAATCGGGCACAAAAGTGAACTATCTTTGGCTGGATGGTGTGTGCAGCACAATTTTGGCCAATCTAGACCACTTGCAATTAGTTGGTTTTTGAGAACTAAATTATCAGTTCTTTACTCCATAATTCTATAGAACCATCATATTTTATCATAGTGGATGTCACTGCTTTGAGGACGGTGCATAGAAGTGATGGTCCGACAAGAAGATTCTAAGCATGACAACCTTCTTGTGCTAGTTTATGATGGTCGATTGTGTAGAATAGTT
>NW_025269758.1:0-1423 GCF_018294505.1 Triticum aestivum | reverse complement strand
GCGTCCCGCCTCTTCGGACATGCCACCACACGACCCCGCATGTATGAGGGCCCGGTGCGACGCTCCGGTGGCATTGCTACCCCCAGTGCCCCCGTCCCGCCTAACCCTGTAGCGTTTGACCACGTGATCTAGCCCTTTGACTTTGCACGGACGAGCTTTGACCATTGGACCTCCCCACCCGGTTGTGTTAGGTCAGCCCATAGGAACACTTTGGAGCGACATCCGGGCCAGACCCACAGCAAGATCCCCTCCGTGTAGACCCGACGCGTTCGTTTCCCCCCTCCAGGTGCCGGTGGCGGCGCCGTCCGTGAGGGGGGGCACACCCCGGACACGCGTGCCGGGCGTTTGCAACCGCCACAACACTTACAGACTTGTGAGAGGCCGCCTACGCAAGATTTGGCGGCATGCTAGCCCCCGGAGGCCGCCGGCCACAGCCGTAGACGCGCGAAGGGCTATCCGCGTAGAGGGAATTTTTCGGATACTTCTCCATCACCAAAAATTATGAAAAAATACCATCGATCCTATAGCACATGTGCCCACGTCGTGCAAAAAAACTCATGATTTTAACGCGCTCCGTGTATTTAGTAGTAATGACGCCGCATCGTTACCGCGGAATGTCTACTACCGTGTCATCGCCGTCCGTGAGGGGGGGCCACACCCCGGAGACGCGTCCCGCCTCTTCAGACATGCCACCACACCATCCTGCATGTATGAGGGCCCGGTGTGATGCTCCGGTGGCATTGCTACCCCCCAGTGCCCCCGTCCCGCCTAACCCTATAGCGTTTGACCATGGGATCTAGCCCTTTGACTTTGCATGGACGGGCTTGGACCAGTGGACCTCCCCACCCGGTTGTGTTAGGTCAGCCCATAGGAACACTTTGGAGCAACATCCGGGCCAGACCCACGGCAAGATCCCCTCCAGGTAGACCCGACGCATCCGTTTACCCCCTCCAGGTGCCGGCGGCGGCGCTGTTCATGGGGGGGCACACCCCGGACACGTGTGCCGGGCGTTTGCAACCGCCACAACACTTCCAGACTTGTGAGAGGCTGCCTACGCAAGATTTGGCGGCATGCTAGCCCCCGGAGGCCACCGGCCACAGCCGTAGACGCGCGAAGGTCAATCCGCGTAGAGGAAATTTTTCGGATACTTCTCCATCACCAAAAATTATGAAAAAATACCATCGTTCCTATAGCACATGTGCCCACATCGTGCAAAAATACTCATGATTTTATCGCACACCGATTATTTAGTAATATTGAAGCCGCATCGTTACCGCAGAACGTCTACTACCGTGTCATCGTCGTCCGTGAGGGGGGGCCACGCCCCAGAGACGCGTCCCGCCTGTTCGGACATGCCACCAGACCACCCCGCATGTATGAGGGCCCGGTGCGACGCTCCGGTGGCATTGCTACCCCCCCCCCC
>NW_025269757.1:0-1424 GCF_018294505.1 Triticum aestivum | reverse complement strand
GGGGGGGGGGCGAGAGGAGGAATCGTGCGATGTAGACGCACGCATCGTGCGGCTGGGGCTGACCGGCTGAATCGTTCGGCTGGTACGCCGGCGCGTATTGGTGCCCAATAAATATCCATCAGGGCCGGCTTGAGAGAGGGGCATACGAACTCAGACGAGACTTGCCTGAGCCCCACGCGTGCGCCCATCCGTACTCCCGCGTACGTGGCTTAATTTGATTGGAACAAAATAAGGTCCGGGCCCACCCTGTTAAAATCAGAGGGATGATTAGATTAGGAAGGAAAAAGGAAAAAAACAACTGTAGGATGAATTGGGAGCTTGGATGGGAGCATGGGGAGGGAGTAGGCAAGCCGGATCCTACGAACTCAATGTAGAGGAGCTACGGTAGGACGGCTCGTGATATGTCACGGGAAAAACCAAAATTGTTCAAGCTTTAATTGGCACCAAATACCAAAATTTCCTAATACTAAGAATACTAGGCCCGTAAGGGTTCCCTTTTTCTAGTTTTTCCGGAATTCTTTTTACGCCCCTGAGAAAATGACGCGTGTGACGGGAGCTTTCCTTGTCGTTCCTATTTTTTAGCTACCTAGATGTTGCACGTTTTTTTACCATGTCTTTCTTTGTGTTGAATGGAAGGGTCACGCCAGTTTCCTTTCATGTGTTCCGATCGTACATGTCCATCGCTGCTTTGATTTTGGTTCCTTCCTTTGCCACGTTACAATTTTTACACCGGTTTTAGTTTTTTTACTATGGAAGATGGGTCCGGTCGGGACACGTAACTTCTCAAAACTCCAGTCCAATCTCATGTCCCGTATCTTCTCTCTAGAAAACTCCAGTCCAATCTCATGTCCTCTTCATCGCTATTGTAGATCTATAATTTGTCTCTCCCTCATCCCGACACAACACAACCGCCGCCTCCTCGTCCCACCACCAAGCTTCAAAATTCTCTCCCGTCGCACCCACCACAAGCAGAGGCCATGACGGAGGAGAGGAAAGGAAGGCGGCGTAGTCCCACCAACAAGCTCCAAAATTCTCTCCCGTCGCCCCCACCACGATCAAAGGCCATGACGGAGGAGAGGAAGGAAGGCGGCGTACCTCCGCGCGGTAGGCTAAACTCAGGTCGCGGCTGCACATCGTCGACGTTGCCGTCATCTTGGGCCAATGCGATTGCTCTCGACCACGAGCTCGCGGCCTCACGTCGTTCAGGTGCTGGAGTCCCGGCGTCCCCGTTGTTCAAGTGTGCCACATGCTCGACGCTGCGAGCCACCCCGCGCCTCGACCTTTCGCCTGCCCAGATCGCCGACGCCCGCCATCGCATGCCACCAGAGCCGACCACCCACGGCGTCGCCGGGAGTTGCCGCCTTGGCTAAGCGAGCGCTGAAGCTGACACAAGGAGGTGCTCCAACACCTTATCGCTCCGTCCT
>NW_025269756.1:0-1424 GCF_018294505.1 Triticum aestivum | reverse complement strand
TGGACCAACAAACGGTGGCCTGCGGGGACCGCGAGGTGGGGTGATGCCTCCTACATCACGCCAAACCATCACGTCTGGCAGAGCAGATCTCACAGGATAGAGATCGCGCATATCTGAATATCCAGCTTGCACCGCCGGTGCGAACCGAGTCAAAGTGGCCCAGTGGTCAGCACGGGTATTGAAGAGCTCTAACCTCAAGGCCCGATTTTCACGGTCCTTATCCTCGAGCATCTCAGCAGTGGTGCGAGTCCGTGAATCCTCCTGAGTGGAGTCAGCGTAGATAGCCTGGAGATACCCTTGTGCTCCCGGAAGTGATCCTGGCATATACCGGAAGTCAGAGTCCCGAAATAGACCAGATCTGACTCGCATAATGGTCATCATAGAGTAGGCGGCGTCCTGCACAGCCATCTCAATAGTAACCCCGAGTCCATAGGAGCAGTGAAGAGGCTCGGTGGATCCAGGATAAGATGGAAATATCCTGACAGTGCAGAGATACTGGCTTTGATTAAAATCTCGGAATTGCTCTTCGACCGTGTACTCAGGATACCAGTGATATCCAGCCTCAGTCATTACCCTGACCAACTTAGCAGTATGGTCGGGTACATCTAGACATCGAGTCAGGCGAACCACTTGATTGAGGTCGCGAGTGGCCATCTGAAAGCACAATCATAATGCAAGGGCATTAGAATTTCTAGCAAAATTTCGGCAGCATAACAGCTGTAAATGCTCAAAAAGGATATTGAGACATTTGACAAAGGATTTCGTACACACTCAACATCATCACATCAAAGTTCTGGAACCATTCTAACAACATAATGTGGTAGTAGAACTGAACTAGGCTGGTAACCATCAAACTTATAAGGTACTACTGATTAGTAACTCGTGATCCTGATAGAGAGAACAGATCCTAATTCCTTAACCCCCGGTGGAAGAATAGACTGACTCAGATCAGAAAGTCATAAGGTATAAGGAGTAAAAGAGCCTTACGTTCCATCCCACAAACAATTCCCCTACATATAACTAAAGAATTTCTAGACTCAACATCGACCAGTTTGGCTTGGAGAACCTACAGGCAGTCCGGCTCTGATGCCAACGCTGTCAGGACCCCGACTCGATGTCACATCGATCTAGCCGGTAACACTTCATATCACTTTGCGGCCTCACGCACGGTGTTCCCACGGGTGTCGCCTTACCTTTGCCCGGGACCGTTTGCGCCTTTTGGCTCACGTATATGATAGTGTCGCTAGCATCCATATGATAAAGAGCCCGGGCTGACATGACTAGTCGTAAACCCAAAGTGGCACAGACTTACAGGGACAGGCATCCATGACCCAGCTTCGAACGTGTCGGTCATCAGCAAGTGGGTCCGGGCTGTAGCACTGGGCTAGCAGGACTCCGGTAAACCGGGCTGTAGCGGGCTAACA
>NW_025269755.1:0-1424 GCF_018294505.1 Triticum aestivum | reverse complement strand
TCCCCGGTGCTCCTGGTGCCCCGCTGCGGCAACCCCGCCGTGGCCACGGCCACGCCCCGCCCCGGGCAGGCTACGGGCGCCCGTCGCCCGCCTGCCCATTGGACCCGCACCCGTTTGGCCCTGGGCCAATGACATGGGGGCCCCACCCCCTAAAAAGAACGGTTTTTATTAAAACAAAAATAAAAATAAAATGAAAATGAATTAAAACTAATTAACTAATTAGTTAATTAATTAATTAATTAAGTATTTAATTAATCTAATTAATTCTGTTTAATTAACCCTAACCACTAATTAACCTAATTAACTAAGGTTAATTAACTTTGATTAGGCTAATTAAGTTAATAGAGTATGACGAACGGGACCCACATGTCAGGGTTGACTCAGTCAACCCCTGTTGACTGCTGACGTCAGCATGACATCATGCTGACGTCACTAATACATTTTTTCGAATTAATTAAATAAATAATTAAATTTCAGAAATTAATAAAATCTTTAGAAAATCATATCTTTTAATCCGTAACTCGGATTAAAATGTTTTCAATATGAAAGTTGCTCAGAACGACGAGACGATTCCGGATACGCAGTCCGTTCGTCCGCCACACCCCTCTAACCTATCGAACCCGCAACTTTCCCCCTCCGGCTCCTCTGCCCGAAAACACGAAACACCGGGAATACTTTCCCGGATGTTTTCCCCCCTTCACCGGTATCACCTACTACCGCGTTAGGGCACACCGAACACCGCGTATTGCCTTGTTATATTTTGTGATGCTTTGTTTGCTCTGTATTCATTATTTCTTCCCCCTCTTCTCTCCGGTAGACTACGAGACCGACGCTGATGCCACCGAGTACGACTACGTCACCGACGACCCCTCCTTGTCTGAGCAACCAGGCAAGCCCCCATTTGATCACCAGATATCGCCTACTCTTCTCTCTACTGCTTGCATTAGAGTAGTGTAGCATGTTATTGCTTTCCGTTAATCCTATTCTGATTCATAGCCTGTCCTTGCTACGACTGTTGTTACCTTTACCTGCTATCCTAATGCTTAATATAGGATGCTAGTGTTCCATCAATGGCCCTACACTCTTGTCCGTTTGCCATGCTATACTACTGGGCCGTGATCACTTCGGGAGGTGATCACGTGCATATTCGATATACTTCATACTGTTACATTACTTATGATACTGTTCGGAGTTGGGGGCTGAAGGGGCAGGTGGCTCCATCCCGATAGAGGTGGGCCTGGGTTCCCGACGGCCCCGGCTGTTACTTTGTGGCGGAGCGACAGGGAAGGTTGAGACCACCTAGGAGAGAGGTGGGCCTGACCCTGGTCGGCGTTCGCGGTTATTTCAAGATAACACATTTAACGAGATCTTGGTATTTGATCTGAGTCTGGCCACTGGCCTATACGCACTAACCATCTACGCGG
>NW_025269754.1:0-1424 GCF_018294505.1 Triticum aestivum | reverse complement strand
GTCCCGAAACATTTTGTTGCATACATTATTTATAACTGGATATACTCTTCTTCAATCTCAACACGAACGCAAGTGGTAGGATGACTTGCATTTTGCTCTTTCTGATGAATTAGATATACCCTTGCATGTGAAGATTCAGAATCATAAAAGATCACATTCAAGTATTATCTAAAAGGGATTGAAAGTGGAATAAAAGAACCTGGGGTGATGAGTTTTTTTCCTTGGTCATCTAAGAATTACTTTATTTGTAATCTAGAGCAGTTAGTAATTTCGCTGGAATCAAATGCACATTCTACCATTGTATGGGTATTTGCTAAAATGTACTCCCTCGTCCCAAAATAAGTGATGTGGTTTTAGTTCAAATTTGTACTAATACCACGACACTTATACTCCCTCCGGCCCAAAATAAGTGACGTGGTTTTAGTATTGAACTAAAACCATGCCACTTCTTTTGGGACGGAGGGAGTACATGTGATGCAGGGTGCATCAAATAGAAAAAAAATTACAATTGTTAAATATTGTCGTGTACATATCATTTTGTCCACCCTTTGCTGTGTCCTGTAGCTTTCGTAGCTTTTTGGGTATGAACTACACGCAGCTAGCAGTAGTTGTGTATATATTGTTGACTTAAATTGAGGCCAAGTCTTGTGGCTGACTTCTGGCAACATAAAGACTTGTCCTAAATCCAAAATTCAGCGGTTGACTTTGAGCAATCTTTTGCAACACAATCTTGGACGAAGGTTTTTTTTGGACCAAATTAAGATTTTTGATTGCGGTATACATTCTAAACAGCTAATCTGAGCTATTTATGGCTGGGTCTATAGTCATGCTCCTGATGTTGCGATGGCTGCTCTTCCTGCCACACCACACAAAGATGTACTTTTTTTAACAGTTCTTAGGTCCATGGATTACTTAAGTGGCAATGCTCATGTTAGCTTTAGCATAGTTAGTTTGTTGTTGCTAGTGGCAATGCTATTTGTCTATTGCAATTGACAACAGGTTGGTTAAAAATTGATGTACATGTTAGGATTAATGCTAGACTATTCTCGTGGATGCCAATCTCCTAGATTATTTAGATATATGGCTTTAGTGTGGTTTATAGTCATGCTCCTGATGTTGCTAGGGTGGTTGACTGTCATGTTGTGGCTAGGCTCTTTTGCTGTTGGATGGTACATTCTTAGCTGGCTTATGCGGGATCTATGTTCTAGTGAAAAGAGTGTTGCTTGGAGTTCTAGTCTCTCCCAGATCCCTAATTATTTTGTTTGTTCGATTTAGAGCAGCAGGTGCCCTTTATGGACAACATCAACGAGGAACATGCTGGACCACACGCCCATGCTCTTGAGCTAGACGAGGACATCATCGTGTCGTACCTCAATCTCGAGGTGACGATGATGCCGACTCACCGCACAAGGTTGCTCTCTGCT
>NW_025269753.1:0-1424 GCF_018294505.1 Triticum aestivum | reverse complement strand
CCATGTTGGCTCCCACATGTTCCACGATGATCTCATCGGATGAACCACGGTGTCGAGGATTCAATCAATCCGTATGCAATTCCCTTTGTCAATCGGTATGTTACTTGCCCGAGATTCGATCGTCGGTATCCCAATACCTTGTTCAATCTCGTTACCGGCAAGTCTCTTTACTCGTACCGCAATGCATGATCCCGTGACTAACGCCTTAGTCACATTGAGCTCATTATGATGATGCATTACCGAGTGGGCCCAGAGATACCTCTCCGTCACACGGAGTGACAAATCCCAGTCTCGATCCGTGCCAACCCAACAGACACATTCGGAGATACCCGCAGTGCACCTTTATAGTCACCCAGTTACGTTGTGACGTTTGGCACACCCAAAGCACTCCTACGGTATCCGGGAGTTGCACGATCTCATGGTCTAAGGAAAAGATACTTGACATTGGAAAAGCTCTAGCAAACGAAACTACACGATCTTTTATGCTATACTTAGGATTGGGTCTTGTCCATCACATCATTCTCCTAATGATGTGATCCCGTTATCAATGACATCCAATGTCCATAGTCAGGAAACCATGACTATCTGTTGATCAACGAGCTAGTCAACTAGAGGCTTACTAGGGACACTTTGTGGTCTATGTATTCACACATGTATTACGATTTCCGAACAATACAATTATAGCATGAATAATAGACAATTACCATGAACAAAGAAATATAATAATAACCATTTATTATTGCCTCTAGGGCATATTTCCAACAGTCTCCCACTTGCACTAGAGTCAATAATCTAGTTACATTGTGATGAATCGAACACCCATTGCGTCCTGGTGTTGATCATGTTTTGCCCTAGGGAGAGGTTTAGTCAACGGATCTGCTACATTCAGGTCCGTGTGTACTTTACAAATATCTATGTCTCCATTTTGAACACTTTCACGAATGGAGTTGAAGCGACGCTTGATATGCCTGGTCTTCCTGTGAAACCTGGGCTCGTTGGCAAGGGCAATAGCTCCAGTGTTGTCACAGAAGAGAGTCATCGGGCCCGACGCATTGGGAATCACCCCTAGGTCGGTAATGAACTCCTTCATCCAGACTGCTTCCTGTGCTGCCTCCGAGGCTGCCATGTACTCCGCTTCACATGTAGATCCCGCCACGACGCTTTGCTTGCAACTGCACCAGCTTACTGCTCCTCCATTCAAAATATACACGTATCCGGTCTGTGACTTCGAGTCATCCAGATCTGTGTCGAAGCTAGCGTCGACGTAACCCTTTACGACAAGCTCTTCGTCACCTCCATAAACGAGAAACATATCCTTAGTCCTCTTCAGGTACTTCAGGATATTCTTGACCGCTGTCCAGTGTTCCTTGCCGGGATTACTTTGGTACCTTCCTACCAAACTTACGGCAAGGTTTACATCAGGT
>NW_025269752.1:0-1424 GCF_018294505.1 Triticum aestivum | reverse complement strand
GCTCTGGTGGGCTGCACGGGTGAGGCCAGGTAAGTACTGTCCCTTTTAATTTTTCTGTTCTGTTTTCTATTTTGTTCTGTTTTGTTTTAGTTTAGTAAAATACTAAACCATTTTAATAAATTCTGTAGTTTATTATGTGGCTTACTAAAATATATACAAAGCCACTCACAAACTTCCAGAATTATTTGGAGTCATATTTAATATATATTAAATATAAATCCAAAGCAAACAGTTATTGGATTAATTCAAATGGCCAAAATAAATATCTCTGTGACTCCAAAAATATTGGTTTAAATTTTACCTCTCACCAATATTTCCATGGAATAACAGGAACATTTTCTTGGACTCATTTGATGAAATTTAAATGTTGGTTATTTTTAGAGGTCTTCTGAGGCTTTGAAAATTCCTCAATTCAATTTCATTTGAATTTAAACATGATGCTCACATGAAGCTAGGCTAGAGCAGTGCCTGAAGCTAGGGATGTGACATCTGCTCTGATCTTTGCCATCTCCTAAACTTTCTAATCTTCTTTTCCTTTGTTCCCGAGGCTCCTTTTTAATTCTATTCTTTCTCATCTCCATCTTTCTCCAGAACTTCAGCTCCATGAATACCAGCCATCTTTTCTTCCTGTGTGTTCACTGACTCTTGGCTAGCATTATAATTTGTTGGTTCATTATATTTCCCAGACTCGGTTTCCTCTTTCCTAGGTTGATTTTCTCTCTCATATTCATCCGTGTCCATATTGGCTAGCTCTAGTTCATATTGTTCTCTATTAACAGCTTCTTGCATCAACTTCTGAATCTCTCCCTGGTGTAGTTGCACCATCTCTTGCATGGTTTGTTGAGAGTTCTCCAGTTCCTTGATTCTCTTCTCGGTCTTCACCCACAGTGCACTTTGGCTAGCTTTCTCTTCTTCCAGAACATTGATCCTATTGAACAAGCACTACAAAAAAGACACATCTATGACATTTTGGGCCGAACGAAATTTTTTCTGTCATACTTATGACACTTCTATGACGATAATTGTGACAAAACCCGGTATCATCATATATGTGGTGGGCTCCTACTTCTATGACAAAAAACCATGATATAAAATGGGCTTTTCGTCCTGGGCGGGCCGGAGACGCAGCTGGATGACATTCTTTGGGCCGTCCATGACGGAAAAAACCGTGGTAGAAGCGAGGGCGAGGAAAATTTCGAGGAGTTCCCAGTTACGGTGGGTGGTCGGGGGCCGAGCGATTCGCGTTTCTCTCGTACACGTACGCGCGTGTGTGCGAGGTGTTGGCTCTAACTGAACCCGAGCGAGGCATTGGGCTCTAACTGAACCCGAGCAATTGCATTGCAGGCTATGCGTTACTGAACCCGAGCGATCGATCGATGGCTGTTAACTGAACCCGATCGAGCGATTCCTTCGCTACTGCTGCT
>NW_025269751.1:0-1424 GCF_018294505.1 Triticum aestivum | reverse complement strand
GTGTTGTCCTAATGCAGTAAAAGAGAGCAGGAGCGAGAGAGTAGGATTGTATCGGAATGAACAAGGGGGTTTGCTTGCCTGGCACTTCTGAAGATAACATTGAGTCTTCATCAGTGTCAACGATCACATCATCGGTATCACGTCTATCGAGAGGGGACAAATACCGGCAACACAAAAGGAAACACAATCAATGCAATGCACAATATGATGCATGATCATGACATGGCAAAATGAATGTGTTTGAGCTAATGCAACTAGCAACAGATTAAATGAAGTTGGTTTGAATACAAGATTCAAATTCAAACTCCATATGTGATTATTCAAATGCCATTTACTTCATTTGCCCTAAACAGTAGTGATAAGTTGTTCTAACATGCATGAAAATGGTACAGATGGATTCCTTGAATTTTTCTGATAATTTTTCATATATAAATTATTTAATTTGGAGTTACGGTTAATTTTCTATGATTTATTGAAGTTTTAGCTATTTTCTGAAATTATTAAATCATTTAAGATTATTTCAATTCCAGAAAATACTTATTGCGTCAGCCTGACATCATCATGACGTCAGCAGGTCAACAGGGCGCCTCCAGGTCAAACCTGACACTGGGACCCACATGTCAGTGTGATTAGCTTAACTAAAATTAATTAAAACTAATCCTAATAGTTAACAGGGCTGGGCCCCACCTGTCATTGACTCAGGAGAGTCAACCGGGGCCCACCCGTGGTCAAAGTCAAAGTCGGCTGCCGGCGTTTAGCCGCCGGCGAGCCCGACGCGGCGGCGAGAGTGGTTTTGACCACTCCGGCGACCAAATGGGCCGCGGAGGGCATCTAGGAGGAGCTGGGGACGAGCCGAAGCTCCTGGTGGAGTCAGTTGCGCTCGGGGCGGCCGGAATCGGTGTCGGCGACGAGCGAGGCGGCGGCCGGAGCTCGGGTTCGAGCGGGGCGAGGCCACAGAGGATGGGAGGGATGGTTAAGGGGCTCGCCAAGCTCCTGAGGATGCTAGGAGCACGGTGCCGTGCTCGGTTTCGAGCCTTGCTGTCTGCAGTGACGGCGGCGACATCGCCGGCGGAGCCGAGCTCGCGGCTCCGGTGGGATCGGGGCTACAGGGTGCAATCGAAGGGGGAAAGAGGGAGGGGAGGCGTAGGAGCTCACAGCGGTGCCGTAGAGGAGGTCAGCGAGCTCGGGGAGGTCCTAGCAGCGCTGAATTGACCGGAGGCGAGCTCGGGCGCTGGAGGTGGAAGACGACGGCGGTGGCGACGTTGCAGGGGCTCCCGCGGTGCGCTTCTCGGCGAGGAGGAAGAGGTGGTCGAGGCGGATCTCCTGGGCACTTCGGGGGAGCGAGGGAGGCCCGGTGGCCGCGGCGAACAGCGTCGGTGGCGATGGCTGCGCTCGGCACGAGAGGGAGAGAGAAACAGAGGAGG
>NW_025269750.1:0-1424 GCF_018294505.1 Triticum aestivum | reverse complement strand
GTTGATGACTGACACGTAAACGCACCCAGGGTTCTTTAATCGTGGAAATCACTCTGGGACCCCAAAATAGTGAGTAATAGTCCACGAAACGGGCCAGAATCGGCCAAAACTGCCAGTGTGGATGACCGACACGTAAGCGCACCTTGGAGTTCAACAACTATGGAAATCGCTTCGGGACACCAAAACAGTGAGTAATAATCCAAGAAATGGGTCTGAATCTGCCAAAACTGCCAGTGTTGATAACCGACACGTAAACGCACCCCAGGGTTCGTTAATCGTGGAAATCGCTTCGTGACCACGAAACGGTGATTAATAATCCAAGAAACGCGCCAGAATCGGCCAAAACTGCGAGTGTTGATGACAGACATGTAAACGCACCACAGGTTTCGGTAATCGTGGAAATCACTCTAGGATCCCAAAATGGTGAGTAATAGTCCATGAACCGGGCCAGAATCGGCGAAATTGCCAGTGTTGATGACCAACACGTAAGCGCACCTTGGGGTTCAACAACTATGGAAATCGCTTCGGGACCCCAAAACAGTGAGTAGTAATCCAAGAAAAGGGTCAAAACCGGCCAAAAATGTGAGTGTTGATGACCGACACGTAAACGCATCACCGCGTTCGTTAACCATGGAAACCACTCCGGGACCCCAAAGCAGTGAGTAATAGTCCACGAGACGGGCCAGAATCGGCCAAAACTGCGAGTGTTGATGACCGACACGTAAACGCACCCAGGGTTCGTTAATCGTGGAAAGCACTCTGGGACCCCAATATAGTGAGTAATAGTCCACGAAACGGGCCAGAATCGGCCAAAACTGCCAGTGTGGATGACCGACAAGTAAGCGCACCTTGGGCTTATATTACTATGGATATCGCTTCGGGACCCCAAAACAGTGAGTAATAATCCAAGAAACGGGTCAGAATCAGCCAAAACTGCCAGTGTTGATAACCGACATGTAAACACACCCCAGGGTTTGTTAATCGTCGAAATCACTCCGGGGCCCCAAATAGTGAGTAATAGTCCATGAAATGGGCCAGAATCGGCCAAAACTGCCAGTGTTAATGACCGACCCGTAAGCGCATCTTGGGGTTCAACAACTATGGAAATCGCTCCGGGACTCCAAAACAGTGAGTAATAGCCCCATGAAGCAGGCCAGAATCGGTCAAAACTGTCAGTGTTGATGACCAACACGTAAGCGCACCTTGGTGTTCAACACCTATGGAAATCGCTTCGGGACCCCAAAACAGTGAGTAATATTCGAAGAAAGAGGTCAGAATAAGCCAAAATTGCGAGCGTTGATGACCGACATGTAAACACACCGCATGGTTCGTTAACCATGGAAACCACTCCGGGACCCAAAAACAGTGAGTAATGGTCCATCAAACGGGCCAGAATCGGCCAAAACTGCCAGTGTTGATGATCG
>NW_025269749.1:0-1424 GCF_018294505.1 Triticum aestivum | reverse complement strand
TTTTGAATGCTGTTTTCCATTCATCTCCCAATTTCATACGAATTTGATGGTATCCACTACGCAAATCAACTTTGGAGAATATTGTAGAGCCACTCAATTCATCAAGCATATCATCTAGCCTAGGAATAGGATGACGATAACGAATAGTAATATTATTAATGCCTCTACAATCAACACACATACGTGATGTACCATCCTTTTTCGGCACTAGAATAATAGGAACAGCACAAGGACTAAGGGATTCGCGTATATAACCTTTGTCGAGAAGCTCTTGTACTTGACGCATAATCTCCTTCGTCTCCTCTGGATTGGTACGGTATGGTGCACGGTTTGGCAGTGAAGCACCGGGAATTAAGTCAATCTGATGCTCAATCCCTCGAATAGGCGGTAATCCCGGTGGCACGTCTTGTGGAAAGACGTCAGCGAACTCCTGCAAAATGTTAGTGACAGCAGGAGGCAAAGAGGAAGGCACGTCCTCTAATGAAAATAATGCCTCTTTGCACACAAAAGCATAGCAAACAGATTTGCTGAAATCTAGCTCATCAATATCAGATTTGGTGGCAAATAAACATGCACTTTTCAATTTAATTTCAGAAGCAACACTAGATGGTTTATTATTAGGCTTCATTTGTTGCTCAAATTCTATTGCCACAATCTGATTTTCACTCTTATTCTTCTCTTGTTGTGCTTTATTAGCTCTATGAATATCATCTTTCAAAATAGAATCAGGAGTCATAGGAAGCAAAGTAATATTTTTATCCTTATGAACAAGAGTATACTAATTGTTTCTACCATGGTGTACAGAATTTTTATCAAATTGCCATGGTCTACCAAGTAATAAGGAACATGCTTGCATAGGTACCACATCACAATCAACATAATCAGCATATGTAGATATACTAAAATGCACACGAACAGTACGTGTTACCTTAACCTTGTCGCTGTTGTTGAACCATTGGATGTAGTAAGGATGTGGATGTGGTCTTGTGGTGAGAGAAAGCTTCTCCACCATCTCCATGCTAGCCAAGTTGTTGCAGCTCCCTCCATCTATGATGACGTGCACAGAACGTTCTTTCACAACTCCCTTGGTATGGAACAAATTGTGCCTCTGATTTTGCTCAGCTTGTGTGACCTGCACACTCAAAACACGTTGAGCAACTAAACATTCATACCTGTCAGCGTCTTCAGGAGCCATGTATTGCGTCTCATGATCAGAATCATCTCCACCATGTTCTTCACGTGTAATAAGAGCCAAAGTCTCCTCATCATAGTCACTAGCGGACTCATATCCACCATCCGCGGTAGCAATCATCACACGCGGAGATTTGCATTCTCTCGCATAATGACCTCCTCCCTTACAACGACGACAAATAATATCACTTGTGTGCCCTGTTGATGCCATGGAAGAAGAAGAACTCTGTGCA
>NW_025269748.1:0-1424 GCF_018294505.1 Triticum aestivum | reverse complement strand
TGGGGCTTGTGTAAAAGGTTACAAACCTATTCCAAATCAGACAAGTGCTACTTTGTAGGTTATACCAAAATGTTGGGTATTCCTCCCTCACTATACCGAGGCAAATAGTTTTGCCGCGAAACGGTGTGCTTTTAAAGAGAATGGTTCTTTCAAAAAGGTGAGTGGGAGAATAGTGCAACTCGACGAGATAAACAGTATCTAAGTCATCAGATCAAAGGAAAGAGACCTTGGAAGTAATTCCAGAGTTTCCTACTGCGACTGATACGGAAGTCTCTACAATAAAATGTATGAACTTCGGTCGAACTTGCAGCTGAACCACGTAGGCAAGGCTCGTGCAAACCTCTCAGGTGCGCAAACGAGATATTGTTGTTAGACAACATTATACCTACGATACACAAGGAAACGTTGATGGGCCCTGACTCCGGAATTGGCTAAATGCCAATACAACCCAAGTTAGTTTCCATATAAGTGATTCAAGATTAAAACCTTGATACACCTTTCGGAAGACTTAGAGTCTAAAGAATATTTATGGAACTTAAAACTGATATGGATAAAAATGTTTTATCCATAAAGCTTGACTTGTTGAAATAACAAGTTCAAGAGTTGACTACGATGAGGTTGTTTTCATCGTAGCGATGCTTAAAGTCGGTACGGGTTGAACTAGCAATTAATACATATTTCAATCATGAGATATGAAACATGGATGATAAAAGGATTTCCATCTGATGGAAATGAAAGCTAGGACTTGTATATGATACAGTCCAAAGTAATTTGTCGATCCAGAGGATGCTAGTAGGTATGCAAACTTCAGAGTTCCAACAATGGACAGAAGAGAGCAAAATGGAGTTGGAATCTTCGTGTTTTGATGAAATGGTCAAAGGGGTTTTGACTTCATCAATGGGTAACAAAGATGCTTGTAATTCAAGAAAGTAAGTGGGAGCGTATAATATTTCTAAAAACCTTATGTGCTTGGCACATTGGTAATTGGAAATAAATTTCTTGACACGAATTAGGACTTCATTTGAAAATAGTTTTTCGATGAAGTGCTTAGGCTAAATAGCCTCAATATTAGGCATGATGATCTATGGAGATAGATTTACCTAATGGGGCTAAGCAATGAATGCATATTGACAAGATGCTAAAACCTTTTAGCATTTAAAACGCCAAGGAGTGATTCTTGCCAAAGTCACATGGAAGGAGTTTTTGCAAGACTCGGTGTCCCAAAACACTGATGAGTAAAATACATGATGCAGATTCCACACACTTTTGTGTTTGGATTAATCATGTATTCCATGGTATGTAAAACAACCAGATATGTCCGATACTCCCAAGGTGTTGCGAGTATGGATACTAAAGTGATCAAAGTACTGATCGTGGGACAACAGTGAAAGATGTCATTGAGTACTAGAGTAAGTACTGATGAT
>NW_025269747.1:0-1424 GCF_018294505.1 Triticum aestivum | reverse complement strand
TTCGTCGTGGTCGATCGTCTTTCCAAAGTAGCTCATTTCCTACCTGTTCGTGAGAGTATAACCGCTAGTCAGCTGGCAGATTTGTATATCTCCCGAATAGTGTCTCTCCATGGTGTTCCTTTGGAAATTAACTCGGATCGAGGAAGTCTTTTCACCTCTCGATTTTGGGAAAGTTTCCAAAATGCTATGGGAACCCGTCTCTCCTTCAGCACCGCTTTCCACCCTCAGTCGAGTGGTCAAGTGGAACGCGTCAATCAGATTCTAGAAGACATGCTTCGAGCCTCCGTTATCTCTTTCGGAATGGACTGGGAGAAGTGCCTTCCATTTGCCGAATTCGCTTACAACAACAGCTATCAATCTAGCTTGGGTAAAGCCCCTTTTGAAGTTCTCTATGGACGACGATGTCGAACACCCCTTAACTGGTCAGAGACCGGGGAAAGACAATTCTTTGGCCCGGATATGATTCAGGAAGCAGAAGAACAAGTTCGTATCGTTCGTGAAAAGTTGAAAACAGCCCAATCTCGTCAAAAGAGTCAATATGACCGAAAACATAAGGCTATGACTTTCGAGGTTGACGAGAAGGCTTATCCTCGGGTCACCCCTCTGAAGGGAACCCATCGTTTCGGTATCAAAGGCAAATTGGCTCCTCGTTACATTGGACCTTTTCGCATTCTTGCCAAACGAGGAGAAGTTGCCTACCAGTTGGAACTACCTCCGCATCTCTCCAGAGTTCACGATGTCTTCCACGTTTCTCAACTCAGGCGTTGCTTCTCGGATCCTATCCGTGAAGTGGACCACGAAACGCTTGATCTCCAAGATGATCTTACATATCGAGAGTACCCCATTCGTATCCTCGATCAGGCCGAGCGTACCACCCGACGTCATAACATCAAGTTTCTCAAAGTTCAATGGTCGCACCATTCTGAGGATGAAGCAACTTGGGAAAGGGAGGATCGTCTTCGACTCGAGTATCCCGCCTTCTTCTCGGAGGAACCCAAATCTCGGGACGAGATTCTTTTGAGTGGGGGTGAGTTGTCACACCCTAGCTAGTCATGCATTAGAGTGTTGCATCATGTTTACTCATTCATCAGAAACTTGAAATGGGGATGACAGAACCCCCAGTCCCCTCTGAAACCAACTAGGGTTACTAAAATAATTTTTCAATGAACCTGAAATGCCCTTCTAAAATGCCCATCATTTTTGTCTTGGTTCAGAACCTCTGCCAAAAATGGTGCACATTTTCCTAGGCCATCCTAGGGTTTTTGAATTAAATCATAGATATTTGAATTTGGGCATTTAAAATTATATAAAATATTTAAATGCTCAAATATCTCCAAACTAAAATGTTTCATGTTGGAAATAATCCAACTATGGACCAGGAGTAGTTTGGTGATTTTTGGAGTTGCCTAGGTATTTTATTTAAT
>NW_025269746.1:0-1424 GCF_018294505.1 Triticum aestivum | reverse complement strand
TTCATTCTATCTGTGGAGCTCATTGTGTTTGTATTATCTCAATGCTTCATTTTGAGTCATTAAATTCAGTCTTCGTCGGAAAAAACCAAAGGTGAGGGACATGATCGACATAAATTACTTGTCTATCATATATTACTTCTACAATTTTTCCAGTTGCAATGCCCAGTTACCTTACCAGTGTCTGCTGACAAATGGCTAATAAATAGCAGTTTTACTACCAGTATGACTCAAATATAATGCTCATCACATCTCTTAAAATTTAAACCCGTAAGAGATCCTCTGCATTCACTTTATTTCTGTCGTATCTCACGGTTGTTATGTGGAATAAAATATCAGGAGAAATGATTATAAGTATAAACAATATACTGGAAGTGTACATGGTAAAACATACAATAAAATCTCGGTTCTACACAAAGGGAGTGAAAGTAAAAACAACCATAGTAGTAGTACAATAGTGCCTGGCCATGCAGAGCTAGCTCAGCGTACGCACGCCTTTCTCCCTCACATGAAGATCAGATCGGAGCCTTTATTCATATGTATTCGTGACCTCAGCATACTCAGCGGCGATGGATGGCGCTATAGGCGGCAGCCATGGTGGGCAGTGGACAGTGGTTGATCAACGAATCTTAGAGCAGTCGACGGTGGCGCTGATGGCATAAGGGACGCTGACGCCGCACTTGGAGGGGATGCCGGCGGCCTTGCAAGCGTTGAGCCCACCGGCAGCGCTCTTGATGCACTTGCACGCTGCTTGCTTGTCAGCGGTGCTCCGGGCTGCGCCGGCCAGACTCCTGACGCCACTGGAGCAGGCCGCAGGCGGGTTAGCGCCGTTGCCACGGGCATAGGAGATGCACGGGCTCAAGGCCGGGCTGACCTGACCGCAGGAGATGGCCGCATCGGTGGCTATGAGGAGCATAGCGGCCACCATGGCGACCAGCACGAGTTGAGTAGCTGCACCGCGAGCCATCCCTATCGAGTTTGCAGCAGTAATGGTGTTGAGCTCTGCGCGGCGGCGCGGCCCCCTCCTCGTTTCTCCCTCCCCTCGCCGCCGCCCCAGCGTGCTGGCGGGCAAAGCCCGGCCAGATTGGGTGGCGGCGGGGCCTCTTCCTCCACCGCGCGGCGCTGGATAGCGCGGGCCATCCTTGTTGTGCGGCGGCGCGACGCTGGCCCAGGGCGCGGCGGCGCAGCAATGGCGGCCCGTGACGGGGGCGTGGCTTGCTGGCGGCGGCACGGGTGGCTGGGTCAGGCTGGGGGCGTGCCCCGATCCCGGCGGCGGCGGCATGTGGGCTCGGCCCAGATCCGCCGCGGCTGCGGCTCAGGTGCTCTGGGCCCTGGCTCCCCCCAGGTGGTGGCCTGCTCCGGTGGTTTCCCCTGCTGCAGCGCTCCCTGGTGGTGGTGGACCTGCCGGCCCCCGGACGATCCGGCGA
>NW_025269745.1:0-1424 GCF_018294505.1 Triticum aestivum | reverse complement strand
AAAAAAAAACTAAAAGGGAGAAGCTTACCTGGGCTCCTCCCTGTGCAGCCCAGCCAGCTGGCCGGCCCAGCCAGCAGCCGGCCCAGCCCACCTCCCTCCTCTGTCGTCTTCGTCCCGACAGAGGGAGGGGAGTGTGGCCGGCGCGCGCGCACGGCCACCGCGCCACGCCACCTCTCTCCCTGCCTGCCTGCCCTCCCCTCCTCGCCTCGGTGTCCCTGGACGACGCCACGCCTCCCCCCTGCTCTCTCTCACTCTCCCCCGGCTCTTCCCTCCTATCCCTCGCTCTCTCTCTCGCCCGGCCGAACACCACCGTCGCCGCCGTTCGCCTTAGCCGCTGTCTCCGACCACCCCTCGCTCCCCCGACCAGCTCAGGAGCTCCGCCTCGACTCCCTCTTCCTCCCCACCGCTCCACAGCTCCCCGGAAGCCCTACATCGCCGCCACGTCGCCGTTCCCCTCTTCGGGCTCCGACCACCGTCGCCGTCGAATTCGCCGTCTCCAGCGCGTCCCCGAGCCCGCTTCGACGCCCACTGCAACCGCGGTGAGCTACGCCACCGTTTCCCCCTCTCCTTCCCCTTGTTCCCTCACCGTAGCCTCCTCCCCACCACGGCCGAACCTCCGCCGTCGCCGAGCTCGCCGTCGACGCAGCTCCGGTGACCATTTGGTCACCCTGGCGAGTCCAACGAGTTCGCAAAACCCCGTAGAGCATCCCTAGCGCCTCGTTTTGCTCGACTTCGAGCTCCAGCACCGTTCCCGTGCACGACCGAACCCCGGCGGCCGCAGCCGAGCTCGCCGCCGTCGACTCCGGCCACCCCGACCCCAACAGGCTCCGCCAAGAGCTGCGGGTTGCCCTCAGCTCCACTCCGGTGGTCTCCGCGGTCCGTTTGGTGGCCGAAATGACCAAAACCACTTCCGCCGCCGCGTCGCGCTCGCCGGCGACTAAACGCCGGCAGCCGACATTGACTTTGACCACGGGTGGGCCCTGGTTGACTCCCCTGAGTCAATGACAGGTGGGGCCCAGCCCTGTTAATTAAACAGGATTAGTTTTAATTAAGTTTTAATTAAAATAATCACCCTGACATGCGGGACCCACTGTCAGGTTTGACCCAGACCTGTTCCGTTGACCTGCTGACGTCACACTGACGTCAGGCTGACGCAGTAATTGAATTTCTGGATTTAAATTAAATCAGGAAATTCCAGAATATTATTTAAACTTCAAAAATTCATAACTTTTATTCTGTAACTCCAAATTGGACAAATTATATATGAAAAATGATCAGAAAAATCCAATCTATCCATCTGTACTATTTTCATGCATGATCAAACAAGTTAAATTGATGTTTTAAGCAGAACAAGAAAAGGCACTTTAAAAGGCCATATTTGAATTTGGAATTTGAATCTTTGATTCAAATTTGTTCAAACCCTT
>NW_025269744.1:0-1424 GCF_018294505.1 Triticum aestivum | reverse complement strand
CCGAAAGGTCGAACACGAATCGTATAGAAGATACGATCAACATGAAAATGTTCACCGACGATGACTAGTCCGTCTCACGTGATGATCGGACACGGGCTAGTCGACTCGGATCGTGTAACACTTAGATGACTAAAGGGATGTCTAATCTAAGTGGGAGTTCATAATTTGATTAGAACTTTATTATCATGAACATAGTCTAAAACCTTTGCAAATATGTCTTGTAGATCAATGGCCAACGCTAATGTCAACATGAACTTCAACGCGTTCCTAGAGAAAACCAAGCTGAAAGATGATGGCAGCAACTATACGGACTGGGTCCGGAACCTGAGGATCATCCTCATAGCTGCCAGGAAACAATATGTCCTAGAAGGACCGCTAGGTGACGCTCCCGTCCCAGAGAACCAAGACATTATGAATGCTTGGCAAACTCGCGCTGATGATTACTCCCTCGTTCAGTGCGGCATGCTTTACAGCTTAGAACCGGGGCTCCAAAAGCGTTTTGTGCATCACGGAGCATATGAGATGTTCGAAGAGCTGAAACTAGTTTTTCAAGCTCATGCCCGGGTCGAGAGATATGATGTCTCCGACAAGTTCTACAGTTGTAAGATGGAGGAAAATAGTTCTGTCAGTGAGCACATCCTGAAGATGTCTGGGTTGCACAACCGTATGACCCAGCTAAACATTAACCTCCCAGATGAGGCGGTCATTGACAGAATCCTCCAGTCGCTCCCACCAAGCTACAAGAGCTTTGTGATGAACTACAACATGCAAGGAATGGAAAAGACCATTCCTGAATTGTTCTCGATGCTGAAGTCAGCAGAGGCTGAAATCAAGAAAGAACATCAAGTGTTGATGGTCAATAAGACCACTAAGTTCAAGAAGGGCAAGGGTAAGAAGAACTTCAAGATGTTGCCGCGCTTGGTAAGCCAGTTGCCGGGAAGAAGTCAAAGAATGGACCCAAGCCTGAGACTGAGTGCTTTTATTGCAAAGGGAAGGGTCACTGGAAGCGGAACTGCCCCAAATACTTAGCGGATAAGAAGGCCGGCAACACCAAAGGTATATTTGATATACATGTGATTGATGTGTACCTTACCAGTAATCGTAGTAACTCCTGGGTATTTGATACCGGTGCCGTTGCTCATATTTGTAACTCACAGCAGGAGCTGCGGAATAAACGGAGACTGGCAAAGGACGAGGTGACGATGCGCGTCGGGAATGGTTCCAAAGTCGATGTGATCGCCGTCGGCACGCTGCCTCTACATTTACCTACGGGATTAGTTTTGAACCTCAATAATTGTTATTTAGTGCCAAGTTTGAGCATGAACATTGTATCTGGATCTCGTTTAATACGAGATGGCTACTCATTTAAGTCTGAGAATAATGGTTGTTCGATTTATATGAGAGATATGTTTTATGGTCATGCT
>NW_025269743.1:0-1424 GCF_018294505.1 Triticum aestivum | reverse complement strand
AAGAACCATATCAGTGCATCGAACCATCAGGCAAGCAACCAACCATTTGATCATATCGATACAATCCCATGTTCTCGCTCCTGCTCTCTTTTACTGCATTAAGACAACGCGATTCAAACTGCTGTGTGCTACGGTAGTTGAACCCATTTCCTCTGCATGACCTGTCATTGCCACAGTAACTAGATGAAACCCACTAGCATGTGTAGGAGTTGATTGAGCCCTATGTATGTGTTGTTCCTACCTTGCTATGCCTGCTATGCTTAGAGTCGTGTCAGGTCTGGTTCATCTGGGTGATGGACTGGAGTGAAATGTTATGTCGGTAAGGAGAGTGGTGTGGTGAACACGATTTGGTAAAGGTATCGATGAGAGGCCATGTAGGAGTACATGGTGGGTTGTTTCATTGAAGCCGACCTTAAGCACTGAGATCTGTATGTGTGATTTAAGAATCAGCTAATACCATGCATTGGGCCCGAAACCAATGGACCCTCTCGACTTCTTATTCACCCTAGTTCTCCGTCCAGGAGTTGCAAGTAGTTTCTGGTGTTTGTAGCCTACTGGAGGCCGTGGACAGCGCTGACCGTAGGGGTGGGCTGTGATGCGGTAGGTACATGGCACGGTGTACCGAATACCCGTTAGGTATCCCGGGAACCCTGTTCACATCGTTCGGGGCCGTATGGGAAACCTCGGCCGGACTCCCTGCGGATGGAACCTGAATAGGCGATAAACCTGGACTGGAGGCTTAGGTGATTAGGTAGGTCGTGGCCGACACCCACGTTGGGCTTCCGCTTGAAGGTTGCCGAGTACATGTCGTGTAAACGACGATAAGTGGTGAGAGCGTGTATGAAGGAGTACACCCCTGCAGGGTTAACATGATCTATTCGAATAGCCGCGTCCGCGGTAAAGGACTACTTGGTTGCCTATACAGTTCATAGACAAGTAAATGGAAACTACTAAAAGCCTCAAGATAAGTGTGAGTGCCGAGGATGGCTCTTCCGTAGGAAGCCGGAGGTGGATCCTCGGTAGTGTATTGAAGTGGTGAGTAGTGGACTCGTGTGCGCAAAACATTTCAAGTTGGAGTATCGTAGGATAGTCTAGCCAAGAGTCAAAGCTAGCTTGCTGCAATAACTCCACCAACCCTTCTTGATACTATGCATGTATGTAGGATCTGATGTAAGTCTTGCTGAGTACCTTTGTACTCATGTTGCTATAATCTACATTTTTACAGAAGACGCTGCAACCCCTTCTGATGGGTTCTATGTAGACGTTGACATCAACGAGTAGGCTAAAGACCCAGGTGGTGACCCTGAGCTTGTGATGGACCACGTAGTATAGCTAGGCTTTCCAAGCCTCTTTTATTTTACTAGTTGTCTGTACCCAGACAATGTACTTCCGCTGCTGGCTTGTATGACTGTATGACTTGTATG
>NW_025269742.1:0-1424 GCF_018294505.1 Triticum aestivum | reverse complement strand
TGTCAGTCTGCCTTGCTATAATATTGGGCCGTGATCACTCGGGAGGTGATCACGGGTATATACTATACATACATACATACTATACAGATGGTGACTAAAGTCGGGTCAGCTCGAAGAGTACCCGCGAGTGATTCACGGATTGGGGGCTGAAAGGACCTTTGTCCCGACGGCCCTCTGTGTGGATCTTTGTGGCGGAGCGACAGGACAGGTTGAGACCGCCTAGGAGAGAGGTGGGCCTGGCCCTGTTCGGCGTTCGCAGACACTTAACACGCTTAACGAGATCTTGGTATTTGATCTGAGTCTGGCTACGAGCCTATACGCACTAACCATCTACGTGGGAGTAGTTATGGGTATCCCGACGTCGTGGTATCAGCCGAAGCACTTCAGACGTCAGCGACGGAGCGGCGCGCGCCGGGTTGGACTGCGTTAACGCAACTTCCTTTGTAATGGAGGTTGCTAGGTCTGCTCACCGGCCGCGTACGCAACGTGCAGGTGTGCTCAGGGCGATGGGCCCAGACCCCTGCACGCTTAGGTTTAGACCGGCGTGCTGGCCTCTCTGTTGAGCCTAGGTGGGACTGCGACGTGTTGATCTTCCGAGGCCGGGCATGACCCAGGAAAGTGTGTCCGGCCAAATGGGATCGAGCGTGTTGGGCTATGTGGTGCACCCCTGCAGGGAAGTTAATCTATTCGAATAGCCGTGATCTTCGGTAACAGGACGACTTGGAGTTGTACCTTGACCTTATGACAACTAGAACCGGATACCTAATAAAACACACCCTTCCAAGGGCCAGATACAACCGGTGGTCGCTCTACCTCAGGGATATGAGGAGGGGATCGCCGGGTAGGATTATGCTATGAGATGTTATTGGGAGATGCTACTTGGAGGACTTCAATCTACTCTCTTATACTTGATGCAAGACGAAGGTGACCAGAAGCGTAGTCTTCGACAGGACTATCTATCCCCCTCTTATTCTGGCATTCTGCAGTTCAGTCCACTGATATGGCCTCCTTACACATATACCCATGCATATGTAGTGTAGTTCCTTGCTTGCGAGTACTTTGGATGAGTACTCACGGTTGCTTTCTCCCCCCTTTTTCCCCCTTTCCTTTCTTTCTGGTTGTCGCAACCAGATGCTGGAGCCCAGGAGCCAGACGCCACCGTCGACGACGACCCCTACTACACCGGAGGTGCCTACTACTACGTGCTGCCCGCTGACGACGACCTGGAGTAGTTAGGAGGATCCCAGGCAGGAGGCCTGCGCCTCTTTCGATCTGTATCCCAGTTTGTGCTAGCCTTCTTAAGGCAAACTTGTTTAACTTATGTCTGTACTCAGATATTGTTGCTTCCGCTGACTCGTCTATAATCGAGCACTTGTATTCGAGCCCTCGAGGCCCCTGGCTTGTATTATGATGCTTGTATGACT
>NW_025269741.1:0-1424 GCF_018294505.1 Triticum aestivum | reverse complement strand
TGAAAGTTGGCATGGTCTCATCATTTCACCCACATAGCATGTGCAAGAAAGTAGAGAAGCTTACGGCAAAAACTGGATGCACATCGTGTACAAAACGGACAATCTCATTCGAAGTATCAGGGTTTCACACGGAAACTCGTCTGTTACAAAGGGATTTCATTTTATTGATCTTATTTGAACTCCATAGTTTTTCTGTGTTCAAAATGCACCAATCAAAGCCACATCATGAATTTTCAACCCTTTCTGACTTCATTTGTTATTTTTCATGCATTTACTTATTTTTTTGAGCTATAAGACCCTGAAATTGAAAAGCACTACAAATGAACTCTGAAAAGCATGAAAGTTGGCATGGTGTCATCATTTCACCCACATAGCATGTTCAAGAAAGTAGAGAGGCTTACGGCAAAAACTGGATGCACTTCGTGTACAAAACGGATAATCTCATTCGAAGTATCAGGGTTTCACACGGAAACTTGTCTGTTACAAAGGGATTTCATTTTCTTGAACTTATTTGAACTCCATAGTTTTTCTGTGTTCAAAATGCACCATTCAAAGCCACATCATCAATTTTCAACCCTTTATGACTTTATTTGTTATTTTTCATGCATTTACTGATTTTTTTGAGCTATAAGACCCTGAAATTGAAAAGCACTACAAATGAACTCTGAAAAGGTTGAAAGTTGGCATGGTGTCATCATTTCACCCACGTAGCATGTTCAAAAAAGTAGAGAGGCTTACGGCAAAAACTGGATGCACTTCGTGTACAAAACGGACAATCTCATTCGAAGTATCAGGGTTTCACACGGAAACTCGTCTGTTACAAAGGGATTTCATTTTCTTGAACTTATTTGAACTCCTAGTTTTTCTGTGTTCAAAATGCACCATTCAAAGCCACATCATCGATTTTCAACCCTTTCTGACTTCATTTGTTATTTTTCATGCATTTACT
This sequence comes from Triticum aestivum, assembly GCF_018294505.1. Taxonomy (NCBI): domain Eukaryota; kingdom Viridiplantae; phylum Streptophyta; class Magnoliopsida; order Poales; family Poaceae; genus Triticum; species Triticum aestivum. Next base: position 475 of record NW_025269741.1, on the reverse strand, counting down.
GATTTTTTGAGCTATATGACCCTGAAATTCAAAAGCACTACAAATGAACTCTGAAAAGGTTGAAAGTTGGCATGGTGTCATCATTTCACCCACATAGCATGCTCAAGAAAGTTGAGAGGCTTACGGCAAAAACTGGATGCACTTCGTGTACAAAACGGACAATCTCATTCGAAGTATCAGGGTTTCACACGGAAACTCGTGTGTCACAAAGGGATTTCATTTTCTTGAACTTATTTGAACTCCTAGTTTTTCTGTGTTCAAAATGCACCATTCAAAGCCACATCATCGATTTTCAACCCTTTCTGACTTCATTTGTTATTTTTCATGCATTTACTGATTTTTTTGAGCTATAAGACCATGAAATTGAAAAGCACTACAAATGAACTCTGAAAAGGTTGAAAGTTGGCATGGTGTCATCATTTCACCCACATAGCATGTGCAAGAAAGTAAAGAGGCTTACGGCAAAAACTGGATG
>NW_025269740.1:0-1424 GCF_018294505.1 Triticum aestivum | reverse complement strand
CCCTGGACGACGCCACGCCTCTCCCCCTGCTCTCTCTCACTCTCCCCCGGCTCTCCCTCCTCCCCTCGCTCTCTCTCTCACACGGCCGAACACCCCCCGTCGCCGCCGTTCGCCACAGCAGCCGTCTCCGGCCACCCCTCGCTTCCCCGACTAGCTCAGAAGCTCCGCCACGACCCCCTCTTCCTCCCCACCGCTCCACGGTCCTCCAGAAGCCCTGCATCGCCGCCACGTCGCCGTTCCCCTCCTCGGGCTCCGACCACCGTCGCCGTCGATTCGCCGTCCCCAGCGCGTCCCCGAGCCCGCTTCGACGCCCACTGCAACCGCGGTGAGCTACGCCACCGTTTCCCCCTCTCCTCCCCCTCGTTCCCCCACCGTAGCCTCCTCCCCACCACGGCCGAACCTCCGCCGTCGCCGAGCTCGCCGTCGACGCAGCTCCGGTGACCATTTGGTCACCCCGGCGAGTCCAACGAGTTCGCAAGACCCCGTAGAGCATCCCTAGCGCCTCGCTTCGCTCGCCTTCGAGCTCCAACCCTGTTCCCGTGCACGACCGAACCCCGGCGGCCGCAGCCGAGCTCGCCGCCGTCGACTCCGGCCACCCCAGGCCCAGCCACGGCCACCGTTCGACGCACGGGAGCAAGAGCTTTCCAACGAGCCCAAGCACGGCCTCTCCCGTGCCCTATAGCGCGATTCCGCATCGCGCCGCCGTCTCGGGCCTCGCCGGTGTTACGTCGCCGGTGGGTTTGACCCACTTTGACCACGGCAGGACACCCCCTGAGTCCCTGACAGGTGGGCCCAGCCCTGTAGCTAATTAGGATTAGCGCTAACCACTGTTAGTTAACCCCCTGACACTGACTAGTGGGCCCCAGCGCCACTAATTAGTAATTAGGATTAAATTAACCCTGTTTAACCCCCCTGTCACTGACGTGTGGGCCCCACACGTCAGGTTTGACTTTAGCCAGCCGCAGTTGACCACTGACGTCATGCTGACGTCATGCTGGCGCAATAATTATAATTTCTGGATTTAATTTAAATCAGGAAATTCCAGAATATTATTTAAACTTCAAAAATTCATAACTTTTATTCTGTAACTCCAAATTGGACAAATTATATATGAAAAATGATCAGAAAAATCCAATCTACCCATCTGTACTATTTTCATGCATGATCAAACAAGTTAAATTGATGTTTCAAGCAGAACAAGGAAAAGCACTTTAAAAGGCCATGTTTGAGTTTGAAATTTGAATCTATGATTCAAATTTGTTCAAACCCTTCTGGTTTTAGTTGCATTAGCCCAACACACTCATATTGCCATGTTTCATGCATGCATCATATTGTTGCACATTGTTTGGTGATGGTTGTGTATCGGTGTCCTTTGCGACAGGTTCTGCCTCCGAGGAGTACCGTGATTACCCTAACGAAGAACC
>NW_025269739.1:0-1424 GCF_018294505.1 Triticum aestivum | reverse complement strand
GTTGTACTACCATGATTGAAGATAAATAGACTGAAAGTTTTCATGCAGAAAAAAGAATAGGAGCTCCCAAGGGGCTCACACAACCACCACCAACCACCACCAACCACCACCAGAAAAAAGTTTTCATGATTGAAGATAAATTGACGGCAAATTTCCTGTTTCCTATAGTCAGTCATGCCCATACATGTCTTGCTAGTGGCTGACCCCCCTGCAGAAATATTGGAATGGAGAAACTATTTGTAATATCAATTTGAACCTTCTATATGTTCATGTTCAGCTAATCAGCACGGGTGTCTATAGCTGTATGACAAAGGTTCTGCAGAAGCTGGATTTCATTTGCAATATCAGTTTGAACTTTAGCCTTGTAATACTGGAAATTGAACCTTGTAATGTTTTTGTCATTTGTGATATAACCATTGAAATGGCATTGTGTTCTTTTTTCTTTGAATTGTCATTCTGCAATTTATATATGTGGAGTACTGTCCGACTAGGGATGTAAGCGGCCGGCATCCGCATGACATGGGATTGAAAAAATCCAAAAGGAAAGTTGTTCATTTCTATGAGAAGAACAATTTTCTTGTTAAACACTTTTCGATTTGAAGCCATCTTTGTCTAACTCCTACATAAGAGCGAGGTAGTCAGTTCAAATCTCGCAGACACAATTTTTTCTTTCTATTTATACTCCATTCACTAACCCATCCATGATTTTCAATGACAGTAAAAACTATCCCAGAAAATGGACATGCATGCTGAAGCCCAAAATTGTTACCTAAAATCAAACCAAACCTTCACCAAGGACGCCTAGGGCACCGCCCCGAGGAGCATATGTAGGAGTATTCCAAAAGTTCATAATAAAATTAAAGTTGGTGAAATTTTTTTAGTTTAGGAACCTCCTTTAAATTTTCACAAATATTTTTTGAAATCCATGGACATATTTTTAAGGCACTGAGATTTTTAGAAAACATCCATTGTTTTTAATTCAGAACAATTTTTAAGATCCATCTTTTAATCCATGAGCATATTTGATTTATTGGTTGTTTTCAAATAAAAATATATTAGCTGGTAATTTCTGAGCTAGCACCGGAGCGAGCGAAAAAAACTAAATAAGCAAGTGGAATAGGGAGCCAAGTTGATCGAGCCAGAGCTTCAGCGAACGGCCTATGTGAGCGGTATAGCAGCAATTCCACAGTTTGAACGTGTGATAGGAGCTCCCAATGCACACATAGCTACCGCCGCCTCCTCAAAAAACGCTAGGGTTCCTCTGCGTCCCGCAAGCGCCGCTGCTAGTCTGCCTCATCTCTGGTGGCCCTAGGGCCATGGAGACGCGGTGGATCCTGGGCCTTGCCGGCGGGAGGGATTCCTTTTTAGATGTTTCTATTGGTTTGGTTAGTGTTTGTGTCCTGCTGAGAAAGACGAGACAGAGG
>NW_025269738.1:0-1424 GCF_018294505.1 Triticum aestivum | reverse complement strand
CGTCGTCGTCCTCCACCGCCCCCAACCACTCCGCCTCCTCCACTCCACTCCCTGACAGGCCGCTGCGCACGAACCGCGTCGCCCCGTCGCGGGCACCGCTGGCCGCATGCGTCCTGCCGCCTCTACCAGCCGCCCCGTCACCCTCGACTCCTCGTCACCGGAGCCACCTCGCCACCTCGCCGGACTACCTTCCTCGCCGGACCGCGCCTCCCCGCATCCTCGACGCTGCGTCGCCGGACCGCCCGCCTTCATCCTCCTCCACAACCGGCCTCCTCACGCCTCACCGCCCCTCTTCTCTTCAACGCTGGTGAGGCCACCGGCCGCCTGCTCCCCCTGCACTCTGTCGTCGATTCGACTGCCATGTCGACCGCCTTCGCCCCCTGGCCACTCGCCGCCGCTGTGCGTGCGCACATCCGCGCTCGGCTGCGCCCTGGCTCGCCGGTGCGTGCCCACGCCCCACCGCACGCCCCGGCTCTCCTCCACCCCGCCCCAGGTGCCGCTCGCCGGCCCAGGCCGAGGCCCCCCTGCTCACGGGTGTGCCCAGCCGAGGCCACGGCCTCGCCCTCGATGGGCGCCCGCACCCAGTGCCCAGCGGCCGCTTACCCGTGCGCCCGTTAGGCCCCCTGGGGCCTATGACATATGGGCCCCGCCCATAGTACGTGTTTAAAAGAAATAGAATTAAAAGAATTGAAATAATAATAATAATAAAAGTAAATTTAATTAGTTAATTAATTAATTAACTAAGTTAATTAAGTTAATTAGTCCTAATTAATTAATCTAATTAACCTGTTAGTTTAAATAAATTGTAATTAGTTTAACCTAAACACTAGTTAACCTAATCACTTTAATTAAATCAACTAATCCTATTTAGTTAACTAAGTCAATGACCAGTGGGACCCACACGTCAGCGACCCAGTCAACACCTCTGCTGACTGCTGACATCATGCTGATGTCATGATGATGTCAGCATGCACTGTTCTGGTTAATGTTGAATTAAATTAATTAATTAAATTCTAAAAATGATTTAAAACTTTAGAAAATCATATAAAATAAACCGTAGCTCGGATGGAAAAACTTTGTACATGAAAGTTGCTCAGAACGACAAGACGATTCCGGATACGCAGTCCGTTCGTCCGCCACACACCCCTAACCTATCGAACTCGCAACTTTCCCCCTCCGGCTCCGCTGCCCGAAAACACGAAACCCCGGGGATATTTTCCCGGATGTTTCCCCCCTTAACCGGCATCACCTCATACCACATTAGGGCACGCCTAGCATCGTTACTTGTCATGTCATGCATCGATATGCATTTGTTTGTATTGTATTCATTGTTTCTTCCCCCTCTTCTCTCCGGTAGACTACGAGGCCGATGCTGCTGCTGCCCAGTTCGACTACGGAGTTGACGACCCCTCTCTCTTGCCAGA
>NW_025269737.1:0-1424 GCF_018294505.1 Triticum aestivum | reverse complement strand
AAAAATGAGTATTAGGAGGAAGCTTGCCATCTATGTATCCACACCGGAAGCTTGCCATCTAGCGAATTTGACTAGTGCTCCTATTGTAGGTTGTCGTATCTTATTCAGATAATAGGATAAATTCTTGGGAGGTCTAAAAAGGCCAAAAGTAGCCAACATCAGCCGTGACAGTAGCATCTCAGAATGGAAACACGCACCGTGTCCGTGTGTGGAAGACTCACCTGCGGCGGCGATGTAGACGCAGGCCATGGTTGACCTGCGTGAAGAGGGGTGGCGGCAGCAGCATGGCAGAGGGCATGGCAGTAGCCGCGGCAGACGCGAAGCGGAAGCCACCGCGATGGGACGGGATGGGGGAGGCGAGGTCGCGGAAGAAGGGCGGCTGGCGCACCGCGCGGCCACCCTGACGCGCGGCGGTAGGGGTGCCGGAGGAGGGGGAGGAGGCTCCTATCCCTATGTGTGCTAGTACTTGCCGGTGGCAAGGGGGTTGGGATAAGAGAGGAGGTGGAAGGGAGGCCAGCGGTGGAGGGGGTCTGGATCGGGGGTTGGGTGTTTTTTTGAGACAAACAGGGGAGGGTGCAGTGGGACGGTTGATGCACTGGATCGGGGGTGGGTGGTGTGGGAGTGTACTGGAGTAGTAGCGTGGGCGTCTGACTTGCGCTACACCTATTCACAAAGTAGTAGCGCAAGTTTTACAACCCACGCTACTACTACGGCCTATTCGCGGGGACAGTTGGTGATATTTACTAGTAGCATGTTTTTTTGATCACACGCTACTAGTAAATATTTACTAGTAGCGCGGGTCAATATAGCACGCTACTAGTAAGTAGCAGTAGCGTGGGGCAATATAGCGCTACTAGTAAGCATCTGTCTATAAGCTTTTCCCTAGTAGTGTACCCTTCTTTTGAAAATCTTTCTTAATTTTACCAAATGAAGACCTTTTGTCACACCCTAGCTAGTCATGCATTAGAGTGTTGCATCATGTTTACTTTTCATCAGAAACTTGAAATGGGGATGACAGAACCCCCAGTCCCCTCTGAAACCAACTAGGGTTACTAAAATAATCTTTCAATGAACCTGAAATGCCCTTCTAAAATGTCCATCATTTTAGCCTTGGTTCAGAACCTCTGACAAAAGTGGTGCACATTTTTCTAGGCCATCTTAGGGTTTTTGAATTAAATCATAGATATTTGAATTTGGGCATTTAAAATAATATAAAATATTTAAATGCTCAAATATCTCCAAACTAAAATGTTTCATGTTGGAAATATTCCAACTATGGACCAGGAGTAGTTTGGTGATTTTTGGAGTTGACTAGGTATTTTATTTAATTCAACAAAGTTGCAGAAATATTAAATAAAACAGAAAACAGAAAAGAGAGGGAAGACTTACCTGTGCGGCCCAGCCAGCTGGCCGGCCCAGCTAGC
>NW_025269736.1:0-1424 GCF_018294505.1 Triticum aestivum | reverse complement strand
AGTCATTTACCTAATTGTTTAGGAGAGCTAAATGACCGTGAAATAGAAAATCACTACAAAATGAACTGTGAAAATGTTGAAACTTGGCATGGTATCATCATTTCACCCGCATAGAATGTGCGAAAGAGTAGAGAGGGTCACGGCAAAAACTGGACACACTTCGTGTACAAACTGGACAATGTCTTTCGGAGTATCAGGGTTTCGGACGAGAACTCATCTGTTACACTGGCACTTCAATGTTTTTTATACTTATTTAAACTCTGGACTTCTTTTGCATTCTTTATGCAGCATTCAAAGCGACGTCATCAATTTCCAACATGTTCTGACATCATTTGATGTTTTTGAGTCATTTACCTAATTGTTAAGAGAGGTAAATGACCGTGAAATTGAAAATCACTACAAAATGAATTGTGAAAATGTTGAAATTTGGCATGGTATCATCATTTCACCCACATAGCATGTGCGAAAGAGTAGAGAGGGTCACGGCAAAAACTGGACGCACTTCGTGTACAAACTGGACAATCTCTTTCGGAGTATCAGGGTTTCGGACGAGAACTCATCTGTTACACGGGCACTTCAATGTTTTTTAAACTTATTTGAACTCCGGACTTCTTTTGTGTTCAATATGCAGCATTCAAAGCGACGTCATCAATTTCCAACATGTTCTGACATCATTTGTTGTTTTTCAGTCATTTACCTAATTGTTTCGGAGAGCTAAATGACCGTGAAATAGAAAATCACTACAAAATGAACTGTGAAAATGTTGAAACTTGGCATGGTATCATCATTTCACCCGCATAGAATGTGCGAAAGAGTAGAGACGGTCACGGCAAAAACTGGACACACTTTGTGTACAAACTGGACAATGTCTTTCGGAGTATCAGGGTTTCGGACGAGAACTCATCTGTTACACGGGCACTTCAATGTTTTTTAAACTTATTTCAACTCTGGACTTCTTTTGCGTTCTTTATGCAGCATTCAAAGCGACGTCATCAATTTCCAACATGTTCTGACATTATTTGCTATTTTTGAGTCATTTACCTAATTGTTAAGAGAGCTAAATGACTGTGAAATTGAAAATCACTACAAAATGAATTGTGAAAATGTTGAAATTTGGCATGGTATCATCATTTCACCCATATAGCACGTGCGAAAGAGTAGAGAGGGTCGCGGCAAAAACTGGACGCACTTCGTGTACAAACTGGACAATCTCTTTCGGAGTATCAGAGTTTCGGACGAGAACTCAACTGTTACACGGGCACTTCAATGTTTTTTAAACTTATTTGAACTCCGGACTTCTTTCGTGTTCAATATGCAGCATTCAAAGCGACGTCATCAATTTCCAACATGTTCTGACATCATTTGTTGTTTTTCAGTCATTTACCTAATTGTTTAGGAGAGCTAAATGATCGTGAAATAGAAAA
>NW_025269735.1:0-1424 GCF_018294505.1 Triticum aestivum | reverse complement strand
AGTGAGCATGTGCTCAGATTGTCTGGGTACTACAATCGCTTGAATCAAGTGGGAGTTAATCTTCCAGATAAAATAGTGATTGACAGAATTCTCTAGTCACCATCACCAAGTTAGTAGAACTTCGTGATGAACTATAGTATGCAAGGGATGACGAAAGTAATTCCGAGCTCTTCGTGATGCTGAAATCGACGAAGGTAGAAATCAAGAAAAACATCAAGTGTTGATGGTTGACGAGACCACTAGTTTCAAGAAAAGGGCAAAGGGAAGAAGGGGAACTTCAAGAAGAACGGCAAGCAAGTTGCTGCTCAATTGAAGAAGCCTAAGTCTGGTCCTAAGCCTGAGACTAAGTGCTTCTACTACAAAGGGACTGGTCACTGGAAGCGGAACTACCCCAACTATTTGGTGGATAAGAAGGATGGCAAAGTGAACAAAGGTATATTGGATATACAAGTTATTGATGTGTACTTTACTAGTGTTTATAGCAACCCCTCGGTATTTGATACTGGTTCAGTTGCTAAGAGTAGTAACTCGAAACAGGAGTTGCAGAATAAACAGAGACTAGTAAAAGGCGAGGTGACGATGTATGTTGGAAGTAGTTCCAATATTGATATGATCATCATCGCACACTCCCTGTACTTTCGGGATTAGTGTTGAAACTAAATAAGTGTTATTTGGTGTTTGCGTTGAGCATGAATATGATTTGATCATGTTTTTTGCAATTCGGTTATTCATTTAAGTTAGAGAACAATTGTTGTTCTCTTTACATGAATAAAAACCTTCTATGGTCATACACACCAACGAAAATGGTTTGTTGGATCTCGATCGTAGTGATACACATAATCATAATATTGAAGCCAAAAGATGCAAAGTTAATAATGATAGTGCAACTTATTTGTGGCACTGCCGTTTAGGTCATATTGGTGTAAAGCGCATGAAGAAACTCCATACTGATGGGATTTTGGAATCACTTGATTATGAATCACTTGATGCTTGCGATCCGTGCCTCATGGGCAAGATGACTAAAACGCCGTTCTCCGGAACTATGGAGAGAGCAACAGATTTGATGGAAATCATACATACAGATGTATGTGGCCCGATGAGTATTGAGGCTCGTAGCAGGTATCATTATTTTCTGACCTTCACAGATGATTTGAGCAGATATGGGTATATCTACTTAATGAAACAGAAGTCTGAAACATTTGAAAAGTTCATATAATTTCAGAGTGAAGTAAAAAATCATCGTAACAAGAAAATAAAGTTTCTACGATCTGATCGCGGAGACAAATATTTGAGTTACGAGTTTGGTCTTCAATTAAAACAATGTGGAATAGTTTCACAAATTCGTGCCACCTGGAACACCACAGCATAATGGTGTGTCCGAACGTCATAACCGTACTTTATTGGATATAGTGCAATCTATGATG
>NW_025269734.1:0-1424 GCF_018294505.1 Triticum aestivum | reverse complement strand
TGTTGCATGATCATTTAGATGCCATCCCCACAGGTGAAGCCACTACGCCACGAGATGAAGAAGACACCCCATCCCGCACACCTTCCCAATCTCCGCCAATGTATGGGCAAGCGCCCGGGAACCGCCGTCCGGTCACTATAATTGTCACCTATTGAATCTATGCTTAGGTCTAGACGTCTAGATGTGCATTGGTGTATGCATGTTAATTGTCGATAATTTGAAAAATAGTCAACATACATGGACCGGATGAACTAGCTAATTAAATTCTAACGAAAAAGCAACTCGATTAACCAAGTAGCAGACACCAGTCATATTATTCTGATAGACATATGCATAATGCGTGTTTGAACTCTATTTCCATCTTCAAATGTTGAATCGGTAAATCTGACTGCACAGATTTTTGCAAAGAAAAATTTAAAGCGTGTGGCATGACTCCACCTTGGGTGGTTAAGCCTCAAGGTTCATGCATGCGCATACATGCTTGTTTCTGGCGTGTTGCCGAGTTTGATGTGTGACTCTTGGACCCTATCAAAGAACGTGTTAGTGATTAAATTAGTTAACGTGTACGGACTGCACAAATTTAATATTCTCAATTTGCTAAACTTGTTCACTGTCCGGCTTGACTATGCAGCGACAAATTGTTCTTGCCGGCTGGCGGCTAGGTGGTTACATTCCGTGCACCACAGTGTCATCAAGCGTTAAAAGACATCTACTGTAGGTAAAATAATCCAAATGCGTAATACAATAGTTGGTTAGTACTTCCTCCGTTCGGAAATACTTGTCATCAAAATGAATAAAAGAGGATGTATTTAGATGTATATTAGTTCTAGATACATTTTTTTTTATCCATTTTGATGACAAGTATTTTCGGATGAAGGGAGTAAGAATTATTGGGTGGCCCTCACAGATCTAATAACTAAAGCCTAGTGTGTACAATGAAAACGTACACATGGACCGTAGCTCAAATGATAATCAAACCTTGAGAGTTCGCTACCTGCTTTGACATTTCTCAGGTAATGCACCTCTCTTTGTATCGTACGCACTAGTAGGTACTACCGTACTAGGTAGTTCATTGGATTGGGTTAATATTTGATGCCATCTGTTCCTATTATCAATATTTTATTTTACTTAACAAGCTGTAGGAAACGACGGGCCTTTCCTCGCAGCTCCATGGTAGAGAATATTCCAAACCCAAACCAGAATAACAAGACAATAGATGAATAAGGTACCACTACCATCAAACGCGTGACATTGATGGTCCGGAGAAAATTATCAAATGTCGTGGCATGGTGAAGTTTTCAAAGCACGGGAAACATATTCTTTTGAGGATGAAATCAAAGCTAGAGGCAGATAGATCCCTAGATAGCTAAGAGCAGCGTCTACACGACATCAAATCCGGGCACTCAAACGTCCATGGACGCGTC
>NW_025269733.1:0-1424 GCF_018294505.1 Triticum aestivum | reverse complement strand
CGAGATGATGTCCATATTCCTAAACTGAAATTGAATATTCCACCATTTGAGGGTAGATATGTTCCTGATATATATCTTACTTCAGAGTTAGAAACTGAACAACGATTTACATGTTTACAATATCCTGAGGAGAGACGAGTTGCTGCTGCTGTTTGTGCTTTCACTAGTTTTGCATGTGTATGGTGGTCTGAACATTGTAGACTATATCCTATTCCAACTACTTGGGCTGCTTTGAAAACTGCTATGCGTACTCGTTGGGTTCCACCATATTATCAACGTGAATTGCTTCAAAAATTACAGTGCTTAAGACAAGGAAAAAATTCTGTAGAAGAATATTATCAGGAATTACAAACTGGCATGATTAGATGTGGTATTGTTGAGGAGAATGAAGCTATGCTTGCACATTTTCTGGGTGGATTAAATAGAGAGATTCAGACCATTCTAGACTATAAGGAGTATACTAATATCACTCGTTTATTCCATCTTGCTTGTAAAGCTGAACGTGAAGTGCAAGATCGACAAGCATTGGCGCGAAATAACTTTTCTGCAGGCCGACCTTCATCATGGACACCGCGTGCATCTTCTACTTCAACTGCACGACCACCTCAATCAGGTGCCTCCTACAGCCGTGATACAAGAAAACAGGAACAACCACCATTATCTGCCAAGAGCGCACCTGCCGGGCCTGCACAGAGTTCTTCTTCTTCCAGGGCATCAACAGGGCACACAAGTGATATTATTTGTCGTCGTTGTAAGGGAGGAGGTCATTATGCGAGAGAATGCAAATCTCCGCGTGTGATGATTGCTACCGCGGATGGTGGATATGAGTCCGCTAGTGACTATGATGAGGAGACTTTGGCTCTTATTACACGTGAAGAACATGGTGGAGATGATTTGATCATGAGACGTAATACATGGCTCCTGAAGACGCTGACAGGTATGAATGTTTAGTTGCTCAACGTGTTTTGAGTGTGCAGGTCACACAAGCTGAGCAAAATCAGAGGCACAATTTGTTCCATACCAAGGGAGTTGTGAAGGAACGTTCTGTGCGCGTCATCATAGACGGAGGGAGCTGCAACAACTTGGCTAGCATGGAGATGGTGGAGAAGCTTTCTCTCACCACAAGACCACATCCACATCCTTACTACATCCAATGGTTCAACAACAGCGGCAAGGTTAAGGTAACACGTACTGTTCGTGTGCATTTTAGTATCTCTACATATGCTGATTATGTTGATTGTGATGTGGTACCTATGCAAGCATGTTCTTTATTACTTGGTAGACCATGGCAATTTGATAAAAATTCTGTACACCATGGTAGAAACAATCACTATACTCTTGTTCATAAGGATAAAAATATTACTTTGCTTCCTATGACTCCTGATTCCATTTTGAAAGATGATATTAATAGAGCTAATAAAGCA
>NW_025269732.1:0-1424 GCF_018294505.1 Triticum aestivum | reverse complement strand
TAATTAAAGAAAGTTCTTGTCCTAGTTAATTAATTAGTGGAAAACTGAGTGAAAATCAACACAACCTGCCGATCAGGCAAACAAGAAAGATACTTCCAACAAACGCATTGACGTCGATGTTGATGGTGTACGTCTCTTCAGCGTCATTACTTCTCAAGTAAGCGAGTCCGACTTCACTTCCATAGGAAAACCTCACACCGCAGAGCGGCAGAGGCAGCGAGAAGCTACATGAAGACCCAAACCAAGCAAACAGACACCAAGCTAGTCATAGGGCAGCTCCAGGTTTGACAGAGGACCACGCAAAAGAACTATAGAGGACGGACCCTGCAAAAGGATCACCGAGCTCGGCCATCTTCCATCTGTCATCGTAACACTTAATTGCAACCTCAAGAATGAAAATAGAGATTGTGCGTCACGTTGTTTTTCTTTAAGATTAATTTTCTTCTCGTCCATTTCACTTCAGGTTTACAAATATGAGTTTGCTCTAAACAATTCAATGTTATTACTATGGTATTTACTATTTCCTGGTATTTACTCGCAACATATCTGTGGCAAAAAGCCTACTTGCAAGAACTACTAATCAACATTGTTTAGCTTTGATGTTTTCCTAGGCTGTCAGCAAGCATTTTGTTTTAATTGTTTCCATCGCACTGTAGGCCTAAGCTTCTTTGTCTTCGTGCATCTAGCAGAAATATGTTTGTGATCAATCAAAGACAATGAAAACATTAACTATAGAGTTTTCCCAGTGTGTATCCTATAAATTACTTTGGTTGGTGTCCAAGGGCTGATCTCATCTTATTAGTGCAGGTAGTTTTATCCAGGGTGCTTTCCCTTTCTATATGTATGGAATCAACAAAATAATAATTTTCAATAAATGATGCGGGGGGTGCAAAGAACTTATCATAATATTAGTAAATCATTCTATGTACTATCAGTTATGATTCTCTTCGTATATAATACTATTATTTCAGGGAATGGCATAATGTTTCTCTCTCTTCCCATTGACATGAATGACCCAGTTTTAGTAAAATTCTTCATGTTTGCATGGTGAGATCCATTGTCTTCAGCAAAGGTCATTGAAGGAGTTATATTTCTTTCTGGCAATATCCATCTAATCCTACAGGTAAAATGTTTCTGAACTGGTGGCCATGTATAAGAGAACTTATTGTGCTACGCGTGAACTTCACTTAGCCTCTAATATGCTGGATTGTCATCGTTGCATATAGAGAAGAAATTGTTAATATATTCACTGCCTTCGAATAAATAACTACCATATTAACTGGCGGGGCTATCCGTACACATAGAGTATAGTTCTTATCGTACACAACATCATATATTTATTTCCCATACAAGTGTTTTTTGAACAAATCAAGATAGTTCATGGAATTGCAGTTTCCTCCGCAGTTGTCTTCTTCTTGTTGTTA
>NW_025269731.1:0-1424 GCF_018294505.1 Triticum aestivum | reverse complement strand
AATCATAGATATTTGAATTTGGGCATTTAAAATAATATAAAATATTTAAATGCTCAAATATCTCCAAACTAAAATGTTTCATGTTGGAAATAATCCAACTATGGACCAGGAGTAGTTTGGTGAATTTTGGAGTTGCCTAGGTATTTTAATTAATTCAACAAAGTTGCAGATGTATTAAATAAAACCAGAAAACAGAAAAGAGAGGGCAAGACTTACCTGTGCGGCCCAGCCAGCTGGCCGGCCCAGCTAGCAACCGACCCAGCCCAACACTGTAGCTCCCCGTCGTCTTCCTCCCCACGCCCCGAAGCTGCTGCGTGCTCGCGCGCGCGCGGCCGCGCGGCCACCTCCTGCTTGCCGACGCCCTCCTGGCCGCGTGGACGACGTCCGCAGCCCGTCCCGATCCCCCCTGCTCTCGCTCACTCTCCCCCGTTTCTCCCTCGCTCTCTCTCGCTCTCGGCCGAAGCACACCGTCGCCGCCGTTCGCCGTAGCCACTGTCTCCGGCCACCCCTCGCTCCCCCGAGTAGCTCAGAAGCTCCGCCACAACTCCCTCTTCCTCCCCACCGCTCCACGAGTCCCCGGAAGCCCTGCATCGCCGCCACGTCGCCGTTCCCCTCTTCGGGCTCCGACCACCATCGCCGACGAATTCGCCGTCTCCAGCGCGTCCCCGAGCCCGCTTCGACGCCCACTGCAACCGCGGTGAGCTACGCCACCGTTTCCCCCTCTTCTCCCCCTCGTTCCCTCACCGTAGCTTCATCTCCACCACGGCCGAACCTCCGCCGTCGCCGAGCTCGCCGTCGACGCAGCTCCGGTGACCATTTGGTCACCCCGGCGAGTCCAACGCGTTCACAGAACCCAGTAGAGCATCCCTAGCGCCTCACTTTGCTCGACTTCGAGCTCCAGCACCACTCCCGTGCACGACTGAACCCCGGCGGCCGCAGCCGAGCTCACCGCCGTCAACTCCGGCCACCCCGACCCCAACGGACTCCGCCAAGAGCCGCGGGTCGTCCTCAGCTTCACTCCGGTGGTCGCCGCGGTCCATTTGGTGGCCGAAACGACCAAAACCACTATCGCCGCCGCACTGTTGGTCGCCGCCGGCCAGAACTCCGGCGAGCTGACGTGGCCTAGTTGATTAACCACTAATCCACCACCTACTGACGCTGACAAGTGGGCCCAGGGCTTAGTCAAAGCTAACCAGCCCGGGGTCAACGCGGGATTAGCCCCTGTGACGCTGACGTGTGGACCCCACACGTCAGGTTTGACCCGAGCCAGCCCTGTTGACCTGCTGATGTCACTGTGATGTCAGGCTGACGCAGTAATTGAATTTCTGGATTTAAATTAAATCAGGAAATTCCAGAATATTATTTAAACTTCAAAAATTCATAACTTTTATTCTGTAACTCCAAATTGGACAAATTATATATGA
>NW_025269730.1:0-1424 GCF_018294505.1 Triticum aestivum | reverse complement strand
CCCCCCTAGTCCTATTCGGACTCCCCGTGAGGGGGGGCGCCACCTCCTGGGCTGCTGCCCTCTCTCTCCCCTCAGGCCCACTAAGGCCCATTACTTCCCCGGGGGGTTCCGGTAACCCCTCCGGCACTTCTGTTTTATCCAAAATCACCCGGAACAATTCCGGTGTCCGAATATAGTCGTCCAATATATCGAACTTTATGTCTTGACCTTTTCGAGACTCCTCGTCATGTCCATGATCACATCCGGGACTCCGAACAACCTTCGGTACATCAAAATACATAAACTCATAATGAAACTGTCATCGTAACTTTAAGCGTGCGGACCCTACGGTTCGAGAACAATGTAGACATGACCGAGACACGTCTACGGTCAATAACCTATAGCGGGACCTGGATGCCCATATTGGCTCCTACATATTCTACGAAGATCTTTATCGGTCAGACCGCATAACAACATACGTTGTTCCTTTTGTCATCGGTATGTTACTTGCCCGAGATTCGATCGTCGGTCTCCAATACCTAGTTCAATCTCGTTACCGGCAAGTCTCTTTACTCATTCCGTAATACAACATGCCGCTACTAACTCATTAGTCGCAATGCTTGCAAGGCTTAAGTGATGTGTATTACCGAGAAGGCCCAGAGATACCCCTCCGACGATCGGAGTGACAAATCCTAATCTCGAAATACGTCAACCCAACATGTACCTTTGGAGACACCTGTAGAGCACCTTTATAATCACCCGGTTACGTTGTGACGTTTGGTAGCACACAAAGTGTTCCTTCGGCACACGGGAGTTACATAATCTCATAGTCATAGGAACATGTATAAGTCATGAAGAAAGCAATAGCAACATACTAAACGATCGGGTGCTAAGCTAATGGAATGGGTCATGTTAATCAAATCATTCAAATAATGATGTGACCCCGTTAATCAAATGACAACTCTTTGTCCATGGTTAGGAAACATAACCATCTTTGATTAACGAGCTAGTCAAGTAGAGGCATACTAGTGACACTCTGTTTGTCTATATATTCACACATGTATTATGTTTCCGGTTAATACAATTCTAGCATGAATAATAAACATTTACCATGATATAAGGAAATAAATAATATCTTTATTATTGCCTCTAGGGCATATTTCCTTCAGTCTCCCACTTGCACTAGAGTCAATAATCTAGATTACACAGTAATGATTCTAACACCCTTGGAGCCTTGGTGCTGATCATGTTTTGCTCGTGGAAGAGGCTTAGTCAACGGGTCTGCTACATTCAGATCCGTATGTATCTTGCAAATCTCTATGTCTCCCACCTGGACTAGATCCCGGATGGAATTGAAGCGTCTCTTGATGTGCTTGGTTCTTTTGTGAAATCCGGATTCCTTTGCCAAGGCAATTGCACCAGTATTGTCACAAAAGATTTTCATT
>NW_025269729.1:0-1424 GCF_018294505.1 Triticum aestivum | reverse complement strand
TTTTAGCAAAGTCATGCTAAAATTCACGGAAAATTTCAGCATGACCTTTGCTGAAAATAGGACATATGGAGTACCCGAATTTGCCGGAACGGAAGTTAATCGACATTCCAGCAAACTCAAGGGCCTCTCGGGTGGACAAGGCAAAAAAGGCCTCCATCACAACATGGAAAAATATATATCAGCAAACTCAAGGGCTTTTGCTTTTGCTTTTCAGTGCCAAATTGTAGCTAGTACCAGCAAATTAACATCTAGCAGCAATCTTCCTAGTCTAAGCATCATCTGACCTGGTAACTGTACCAGTTTGGTTCAATTAAAAAAAAGACCTGGTAACTGTACCAGCTACCACATTGTTCACGGACAGCTACCAAACTGTTTCTGTATCAAAACAACATGGTAGCTGTAAATGTGGCAAAGAAGCACAATAAATATGATAAGTTGGTATACAGCTTCAGGTTCCATACAAAGTCAAATGCCAATGGGCAAAAAAAGTAAGTAGCTAGTTAATTGCCTTATTTTCAGTGTAACAAAAATTATGGGAAAATTTACACTGTTATTAGGGGAAGTTTTATACTGTAATTACATATAAGAAGCATCAGGGCTACACTGAAAATTGCTGAGCTTACACTAAAATACATCTGCACTGCAGGGCTTGTACACACAAATTCAGTTAGATGATCTAACACTGACAAAATAAAGGAAACACCTACTGAACCAATACAGAGATATGAAAGCACAAGTTACTAGCATTTGCCTAAAAACTACATAACAAGGATATGAAAGCACAAGTTACTAGCATTTTCCTAAAAGCTACATAACTAGTGGACCAACTCTCTGTCTGTAACAAGAACTATAGATCATGGGTGCTCGAGGGAAAGTAGCACAAACAGACAATGCAAACAACCAATCAACTAGTGAAGCCAATCAAGAACCTAGAGATATAGCTAGCAAACTGAGAAGCACATGCAGAGCAAGAGCAGAGCAGAGCAAAAGAACAAAGCATCAACTTTGTCAAGCGTATGAAATTGCTTAGGTTCAACAGAAAACAAAAATGCCCTGTCAATTTTCAATGCCCTGTTTAATTGACCAAACAAGTGTTTTTATAGGCATAATACAGCAGCACAGTACTCCTAGTGATTCTTGGTGAACTGTGGAAGATTAAAGTACCAGATACTAACCATTTCAATAAATATTAAAATGGCCAAAAAAGGCATCATTTGATGAAGCAAACTTGAAGCAGTAGATTAACCAAAAATAAGCTTAACCCTTTAGATACTAACCATTTTATCTAGTGTATAGTTTCTTTGTTTCAGATAGAACCAAGTTTTATCTAGTAGATTAACCAAGTTTCAGATATTAACCAAGGATCTTCCCTTGCAGAAATTGCACATGCCATTCAGAAAGAAAAAGCATTCTGAAGTAGAGTT
>NW_025269728.1:0-1424 GCF_018294505.1 Triticum aestivum | reverse complement strand
GGTTTTATGCCTTGTCCATGTGCTGGCTGTAAGAGTGGTCGCAATTACTCTACGTCGAGAACCATTCACGTCCACCTGTTTGAGTCCGGTTTCATGCCCCACTATAATGTTTGGACCAAGCACGGAGAAAGAGGGGTTATGATGGAAGACAATGAAGAAGAAGAGGACGATGACAACTATCCTGGCCATGGGTTCCCTGAATACGATGATACAACAATGGGGGAAGAAGCTGAGCCGGTAATGCGGGAAGAATCTGAAGAAGAGGCATCAGATGAGCCCGTTGATGATCTAGGTCAGGCCATTGCCGATGCAAAGAGAAACTGCGCAAGTGATTTGGAGAAGAAGAAGTTGCAGCGCATGTTAGAGGATCACAAAAAATTGTTGTACCCGAATTGCATAGGTGACAAGAAAAAGTTGGGCACCACACTAGAATTGCTGCAATGGAAGGCAGAGAATGGTGTATCTGACAAGGGATTTGGAAAGTTGCTGGTAATGACAAAGGATATGCTTCCAAAGGACAACGAATTGCCCAAGAGTACGTACGAAGCAAAGAAGGCTGTCTGCCCTCTAGGGTTAGAGGTGCAGAAGATACATGCATGCCCTAATGATTGCATCCTCTACCGCGGTGAGTACGAGGATTTGAACGCTTGCCCGGTATGTGGTGCATTGCGCTTGAATTAGTTGTTTGACCGGTTTGACAAGATTTAACCAAAATTCAAAAAAACATAAATTAGAGCATATCTTTTTTTCCTTTTACAATTTTGTCATTTCAAAAATTGTCCTAAACCCTAAACCCGGGACTTAAAACGTCGGAAACTCTATGCTAAACAGTAAAAACTAAGGGCTTAAACCATAAAACCTAACTCTAAACTCTGAAATCTAAACCCTAGCACTAAATGCTAAAAACGTCTAAAAACGTCCAAAAACTCTATTTTCCCTTTGGAAATTTCTGATTTTAAAAAATTGTCGAAACGGAAAACTTGTTGCATTTAAGTGTTGTATGAACTTTATGTATGAATTTGTATTAATTTGGTCTATTCGGTGTTGTGTAATGAAGATGAGCCGGCAATGGATGTAAGATGACCGATGCTCTCCCCAGTTCGTTGAGGGCGTGCATACTTTTCTGCTTGCGGCTGAGGCAAACAAGCGGGCGGATGGTTTTATGCCTTGTCCATGTGCTGGCTGTAAGAGTGGTCGCAATTACTCTACGTCGAGAACCATTCACGTCCACCTGTTTGAGTCCGGTTTCATGCCCCACTATAATGTTTGGACCAAGCACGGAGAAAGAGGGGTTATGATGGAAGACAATGAAGAAGAAGAGGACGACGACAACTATCCTGGCCATGGGTTCCCTGAATACGATGATACAACAATGGGGGAAGAAGCTGAGCCGGTAATGCGGGAAGAATCTGAAGAAGAGGCAT
>NW_025269727.1:0-1424 GCF_018294505.1 Triticum aestivum | reverse complement strand
GCTGAGTAATAGTGCACGAAACCGCGAGTAATAGTCCATGAAACGAAAATCGCTTTGGGACCCCAAAACGGTGAGTAATAGTCCATGAAACGGGCAAGAAACGGCCGAAACCGCGAGTGTTGATGATCGACACGTAAGCGCACCTTGGAGTTCGATAACCATGGAAATCACTCCGGGACCCCGAAATGGTGAGTAATAGTGCATGAAGCGGGCCAGAATCGGCCAAAACTGCGAGTGTTGATGATCAACACGTAAACACACCTTGGGGTTCAACAACTATGGAAATTGCTTCGGGACCCGAAAACGATGAGTAATAGTCCACAAAACGGGTCAGAATTGGACAAAACTATGAGTGTTGACAACTGACACATAAACGCACTCCGGGGTTCATCAATCGTGGAAATCGCTCTGGGTCCCCAAAATGGCAAGTAATAATCCACGAAACGGACAAGAATCGGCCAAATATGTGAGTGTTGATGATCGACACGTAAACGCACCCCGAGGTTCGTCAATCGTGGAAATAACTCCGGGACCCCAAAACAGAGTAATAGTCCAAGAAACGGGCCAGAATCAGCCCGAACTGTGATTGTTGATGACCGACACATAAGCGCATCTTGGAGTTCGACAACCATGGAAATCGCTTTGGGGCCCAAAAACGGTGAGTAATAGTCCATGAAACGGGCCAGAATCGGCCAAAACTGCAAGTGTTGATTACCAACACGTAAGCACACCTTGGGGTTCAACAACTATGAAAATCGCTAAGGGACCCCAAAACGTTGAGTAATAGTCCACGAAACGGGCCAGAATTGGACAAAACTGTGAGAGTTGAAGACCAACACATAAACGCATCCCGGGGTTCATCAATCGTGGAAATCGCTCAGGGTCCCCAAAACGCTGAGTAATAGTGCATGAAACGGACAAGAATCGGCAAAATATGTGAGTGTTGACGACGGACACATAAACGCACCCCGGGGTTCATCAATCGTGGAAATCGCTCTGAGTCCCCAAAACGCTGAGTAATAATGCACGAAACCGCGAGTAATAGTCCATGAAACGAGAATCGCTCTGGGACCCCAAAACTGTGAGTAATAGTCCAGGAAACGGGCCAGAATCGGCCAGAACCACGAGTGTTGATGATAGGCACGTAAACGCACCTGGGGTTCGACAACCATGGAAATCACTCCGGGACCCCAAAACAGTGAGCGTGAGCAATAGTCCATGAAACGGGCCATAATCGACCAAAACTGCGAGTGTTGATGACCAACGCGTATGCACACCTTGGAGTTCGACAACCATAGAAATCGCTTTCGGGCTCCAAAACGGTGAGTAATAGTCTATGAAACGGGCCAGAATCGGCCAAAACTGCAAGTATTGATGACCAACACGTAAGCACACCTTGGGGTTCAACAACTATGAAAATCGCT
>NW_025269726.1:0-1424 GCF_018294505.1 Triticum aestivum | reverse complement strand
ATGACTTATACATGTTCCTATGACTATGAGATTATGCAACTCCCGTTTACCGGAGGAACACTTTGGGTACTACCAAACGTCACAACGTAACTGGGTGATTATAAAGGAGTACTACAGGTGTCTCCAATGGTCGATGTTGGGTTGGCGTATTTCGAGATTAGGATTTGTCACTCCGATTGTCGGAGAGGTATCTCTGGGCCCTCTCGGTAATACACATCACATAAGCCTTGCAAGCATTACAACTAATATGTTAGTCGTGAGATGATGTATTACGGAACGAGTAAAGAGACTTGCCGGTAACGAGATTGAACTAGGTATTGGATACCGACGATCGAATCTCGGGCAAGTAACATACCGATGACAAAGGGAACAACGTATGTTGTTATGCGGTCTGACCGATAAAGATCTTCGTAGAATATGTAGGAGCCAATATGGGCATCCAGGTCCCGCTATTGGTTATTGACCGGAGACGTGTCTCGGTCATGTCTACATTGTTCTCGAACCCGTAGGGTCCGCACGCTTAAGGTTACGATGACAGTTATATTATGAGTTTATGCATTTTGATGTACCGAAGGTTGTTCGGAGTCCCGGATGTGATCACGGACATGACGAGGAGTCTCGAAATGGTCGAGACATAAAGATTGATATATTGGAAGTCTATTTTTGGACATCAGAAGTGTTCCGGGTGAAATCGGGATTTTACCGGAATACCGGGAGGGTTACCGGAACCCCCCGGGAGCTAAATGGGCCATAGTGGGCCTTAGTGGAAAAGAGAAGGGGCTGCCCTAGATGGGCTGCGCCCCCCCCTTCCCCTAGTCCTATTAGGACTAGGAGAGGTGGCCGGCCCCCTCCTCCTCTTTTCCCCTCCGAGGAATCCTAGTTGGACTAGGATTGGAGGGGGAATCCTACTCCCAGAGGGAGTAGGACTCTCCTGCGCCTCCCCACCTTGGCCGGCCAGCCTCCCCTCCTCTCCTCCTTTATATACAGAGGCAGGGGCACCTCTAAACACACAAGTTGACACAAGTTGATCCACGTGATCGATTCCTTAGCCGTGTGCGGTGCCCCCTGCCACCATATTCCTCGATAATACTGTAGCGGAGTTTAGGCGAAGCCCTGCTGCTGTAGTTCATCAAGATCGTCACCACACCGTCGTGCTGACGAAACTCTTCCCCGACACTTTGCTGGATCGGAGTCCGGGGATCGTCATCGAGCTGAACGTGTGCTCGAACTCGGAGGTGCCGTAGTTTCGGTGCTTGATCGGTTGGATCGTGAAGACGTACGACTACTTCCTCTACGTCGTGTCATTGCTTCCGCAGTCGGTCTGCGTTGGGTACGTAGACAACACTCTCCTCTCGTTGCTATGCATCACATGATCCTGTGTGCGCGTAGGAAATTTTTTGAAATTACTACGAAACCCAACAATT
>NW_025269725.1:0-1424 GCF_018294505.1 Triticum aestivum | reverse complement strand
TTTTTTTATAATTTTTGGTGATGGAGAAGTATCCGAAAAATTCCCTCTACGCGGATTGCCCTTCGCGCGTCTACGGCTGTGGCCGGCGGCCTCCGGGGGCTAGCATGCCGCCAAATCTTGCGTAGGCGGCCTCTCACAAGTCTGTAAGTGTTGTGGCGGTTGCAAACGCCCGGCACGCGTGTCCGGGGTGTGCCCCCCTCACAGACGGCGCCGCTGTCGGCACCTGGAGGGGGGAAACGGACGCGTCGGGTCTACACGGAGGGGATCTTGCTGTGGGTCTGGCCCGGATGTTGCTCCAAAGTGTTCCTATGGGCTGACCTAACACAACCGGGTGGGGAGGTCCACTGGTCAAAGCCCGTCCGTGCAAAGTCAAAGGGCTAGATCCCGTGGTCAAACGCTACAGGGTCCGTGCAATTCCACCGGAGTGTCGCACCAGGCCCTAATACATGCGGGATGGTGTGGTGGCATGTCCGAAGAGGCGGGACGCGTCTTCGGGGCGTGGCCCCCCCCCCTCACGGACGGCGATGACACGGTAGTAGACGTTCTGCGGTAACGATGCGGCTTCAATATTACTAAATACTCGGTGCGCGATAAAATCATGAGTTTTTTTGCACGACGTGGGCACATGTGCTATAGGAACGATGGTATTTTTTCATAATTTTTGGTGATGGAGAAGTATCCAAAAATTCCCTCTACGCGGATTGCCCTTCGCGCGTCTACGGCTATGGCCGGCGGCCTCCGGGGGATAGCATGCCGCCAAATCTTGCGTAGGCAGCCTCTCACAAGTCTGGAAGTGTTGTGGCGGTTGCAAACGCCCGGCACGCGTGTCCGGGGTGTGCCCCCCTCACAGACGGCACCTGGAGGGGGGAAACGGACGCGTTGGGTCTACACGGAGGGGATCTTGCTGTGGGTCTGCCCTGGATGTTGCTCCAAAGTGTTCCTATGGGCTGACCTAACACAACCGGGTGGGGAGGTCCACTGGTCAAAGCCCGTCCGTGCAAAGTCAAAGTGCTAGATCCCGTGGTCAAACGCTACAGGGTTAGGCGGGACGGGGGCACTGGGGGGTAGCAATGCCACCGCAGCGTCGCACTGGGCCCTCATACGTGTGGGATGGTGTGGTCGCATATCCGAAGAGGCGGGACGCGTCTCCGGGGCGTGGCCCCCCCCCTCACGGACGGCGATGACACCGTAGTAGACGTTCTGCGGTAACGATGCGGCGTCATTATTACTAAATACTCGGAGCGCGATAAATTCATGAGTTTTTTTGCACGACGTGGGCACATGTGATATAGGAACGATGGTATTTTTTAATAATTTTTGGTGATGGAGAAGTATCCGAAAAATTCCCTCTACGCGGATTGCCCTTCGCGCGTCTACGGCTGTGGCCGGTGGCCTCCCGGGGCTAGCATGCCGCCAAATCTTGC
>NW_025269724.1:0-1424 GCF_018294505.1 Triticum aestivum | reverse complement strand
TCATTTCCAATTAATAATATGTCATCTACATATAAAATTAGAAATGCTACAGAGCTCCCACTCACTTTCTTGTAAATACAGGCTTCTCCAAAAGTCTGTATAAAACCATATGCTTTGATCACACTATCAAAGAATTTATTCCAACTCCGAGATGCTTGCACCAGTCCATAAATGGAACGCTGGAGCTTGCACACTTTGTCAGCACCTTTTGGATCAACAAAACCTTCCGGCTGCATCATATACAACTCTTCTTCTAGAAATCCATTCAAGAATGCAGTCTTGACATCCATTTGCCAAATTTCATAATCATGAAATGCAGCAATAGCTAACATGATTCGGACGGACTTAAGCATCGCTACGGGTGAGAAAGTCTCATCGTAGTCAACCCCTTGAACTTGTCGAAAACCTTTTGCAACAAGTCGAGCTTTATAGACAGTTATATTACCATCAGCGTTAGTCTTCTTCTTAAAAATCCATTTATTCTCAATGGCTTGCCGATCATCGGTCAAGTCAACCAAAGTCCATACTTTGTTTTCATACATGGATCCCATCTCAGATTTCATGGCTTCTAGCCATTTTGCGGAATCCGAGCTCATCATCGCTTTCTCATAGTTCATAGGTTCATCATGGTCAAGTAACATGACTTCCAGAATAGGATTACCGTACCACTCTGGTGCGGATCTTACTCTGGTAGACCTATGAGGTTCAGTAGAAACTTGATCTGAAGTTTCATGATCATTATCATTAGCTTCCTCACTAATTGGTGTAGTTGTCACAGAAACTGGTTCTCGTGATGAACTACTTTCCAATAAGGGAGTAGATACAGTTATCTCATCAAGTTCTACTTTCCTCCCACTCACTTCTTTCGAGAGAAACTCATTCTCTAGAAAGGATCCATTCTTGGCAACGAATGTCTTGCCTTCGGATTTGTGATAGAAGGTGTATCCAATAGTCTCTTTTGGGTATCCTATGAAGACACATTTCTCTGATTTAGGTTCGAGCTTATCTGGTTGAAGTTTCTTCACATAAGCATCGCAGCCCCAAACTTTAAGAAACGACAACTTTGGTTTCTTGCCAAACCACAGTTCATAAGGCGTCGTTTCAACGGATTTTGATGGTGCCCTATTTAACGTGAATGCGGCCATCTCTAAAGCATAACCCCAAAATGATAGCGGTAAATCAGTAAGAGACATCATAGATCGCACCATGTCCAGTAAAGTACGATTACAACGTTCGGACACACCATTTCGTTGTGGTGCTCCAGGTGGCGTGAGTTGCGAAACTATTCCACATTGTTTCAAGTGTAGGCCAAACTCATAACTCAAATATTCTCCTCCACGATCAGATCATAGAAACTTTATTTTCTTGTTACGATGATTTTCCACTTCACTCTGAAATTCTTTGAACTTTTCAAATGTTTCAGA
>NW_025269723.1:0-1424 GCF_018294505.1 Triticum aestivum | reverse complement strand
GATGATGTCCTACCGAGTGGGCCCAGAGATACCTCTCCGTTTACACGGAGTGACAAATCCCAGTCTCGATTCGTGCCAACCCAACAGACACTTTCGGAGATACCTGTAGTGCACCTTTATAGCCACCCAGTTACGTTGTGACGTTTGGTACACCCAAAGCATTCCTACGGTATCCGGGAGTTGCACAATCTCATGGTCTAAGGAAAAGATACTTGACATTAGAAAAGCTTTAGCATACGAACTACACGATCTCTATGCTAGGCTTAGGATTGGGTCTTGTCCATCACATCATTCTCCTAATGATGTGATCCCGTTATCAATGACATCCAATGTCCATGGTCAGGAAACTGTAACCATCTATTGATCAACGAGCTAGTCAACTAGAGGCTTACTAGGGACATGGTGTTGTCTATGTACCCACACATGTATCTGAGTTTCCTATCAATACAATTATAGCATGGATAATAAATGATTATCATGAACAAGGAAATATAATAATAACTAATTTATTATTGCCAACAGAGATAACTCTCTAAACTTCTCCACAAAACTCTCTGAAACTTCTCCCCCATTGGCATCGACTGCCAAAATGGGCGAAAATCTAAGAAGGCCAATATAAATTGTGGTCCTCCATAAATTGTGTATTTCTCAACAAGAGAGTGGAATGCAATACACATACTCAACTGCCAATACTTGGAGGAAGACAAACTATATTGATGCCCAAGGATTGCAACAAAAAGATATGCCAGAAAGACATAACAAAGAGAGACACAAGCAATCAGAAAATACCAATTGAAGCAAGCAATCAACGGATATCAATTGAACCAACTAGACCAATGATCCTACATGCCACAAGAATAAAGATATTATGAAAAGCGCAAAGGAGTGTCCTAAAGAAACTAGAGAAGCTCCCCATGATTTGTGCACACATAAGAATTTTTATATTTGAATACAAAGTGCACAAAATAGGATCATAGCTCCCCCAAAATCAATAGAAACTCACATCCAGTGCAAGTGAGCATATAGGAAACAAAGCCTAGCGCTTGCAACAAGCACATGGTTGAGCAACATGTAAAATAGGCAACTTAAGAATAGGCTCAACCAAAATGATGTGTGTGAGTCATGGCGAAGCACTTGAGAAGACTAAGATTAGGATGAGAATTAAGCATCAACATAGTCTTGAAAGAATGAGGTGCACGATGCAAGGCCTATCATTCCCACACACAACTGGCAAATGGGTTCACAAGCTTACTAATAAGCAAAAGAGAACCTATGCTTGTGACACTCCGTGGTGAAGATAGACGAGGGGAGGCTCATCAAGACGAGGGATACCAATTAAGATGGCAAAAACCTCGTAAAGATAAGCAAGAGGAAAATAATCTTCACCACGCAAGAGTGCAACAACATGCAACGATAGAGGACAC
>NW_025269722.1:0-1424 GCF_018294505.1 Triticum aestivum | reverse complement strand
CGTTCGTTTGGGTCGGCGCGGACAAAAGTGACGGCCCAACCGCTGACCCAAACCCAAATCACGTCCGTGTTGACGCATTTGCGGCCCAAATTTGTGCCCCAAATGCGTCGGTGCGGACGCCGAACGGACGCTTCGTGCGCCTTCTCGCTATTCGCCGCGTCCTCACATGGCAGCCGTCCAACTACGCGCTGCCCACGCGGTCAGCTTAATTTATGACGAGGGGCCCACGCGTCAGCGACGGCGCTCGTCCTTTTTTAAGCCGACCGTGCGGCGGGGCAGTCCTCATCCATACTCGTCGTCCACATCTGCCCACCTTTGCTCCCTCGTCGCTGGCAAACCCTAGCCACCACAACCACAACGAGATGGTCCTCTTCACTGGCGCCAGCGGCAGCAAGGCCAAGGGCAAGTCCCCCGCCACCCCTTTCCCCTCCGAGTTCCTCCCACCTCCGCTGGCGCCTCGCCGGCAGAGGCAGCGCGTCAACGTGCCAGTGCACCAGGCGGAGTGGCACAGGCAGAACCGCCAGCCTCTATCGTATCCGGACGTGACGCTGTTGCACGACTGACATCTGGATCCAGATAGGACCCCAGTGCCCGCGGCGCCGCGGACGGCTCATGCTCACGTGGAGGAGGTGCGGCACCGGTGGGCGCTGCTGACGCCGGAGCAGCGCCTCGACAAGGCCTACGCAACCGACTCGCCCAACTGGGCAAGGTGGTTCGCCTTCAAGCACGAGGAGGCGAGGCGACGGGGCGTGCGCGAGGTCGATCGGAGGCCAAAGCCGCTCGTCGTCCGCGAGAAGGACCAGGCGGTGGAGGACGCCTACCAGGCGGCCCTTGCGGCCGTCTACAGGGAGAGCGAGGAGGACGAGCGGCGCAGAGCGGAGGCGGCGGGGGCGGAAAAGGAGGCCCGCTACGAGGCGGCAATGGCGCAGGCCCTTGCCCTCTCCGCGGCGGGCGACAGCGTGGTGCCGCTGGTGGCCCTGCCGTCCCCCATCAAGCCGGAGCCCGAGCCCATCGCGCGCTTCTCCTGAAATGGAGTGGTGCGCGAGTGGGTGTCCGCGCCACTGGTTTGGCTGGAGGTGACGCTGGCGCAGGAGCAGGTGTACCTCGAGATGTGGCGCCAGTGCCGGCTGGCAGAGGAGCGCCGTCACGGCAAGTACGAGGAGATGCTCGAGCGCGACCTCGAGGAGGAGCAGCGCGAGGCCGAGTAGGAGGCGCGCCAGGCCACGGCTGCACAGGCGGCCGCACACCCCCCCCCCTCCCCCGCCCCGCCCCGGAACTGCCTGCGCCGACACAGCCCGACATGGCGGCACTCTGGAACACGGCGTTCGCCTAGGCCGGGCCGGTGCCAACACTCATCGACCTCACGGACCCCGATACCAAAGATGCCTTTATTAAAGCGTGTTCTTCCAATACCTATGAAAATC
>NW_025269721.1:0-1424 GCF_018294505.1 Triticum aestivum | reverse complement strand
ATGCACTTGGTGCATAAGGTGGCTAGCGGGTGCCAGTCTCTCCCACTTTAGTCGGAACGGATTCGATGAAAAGGGTCCTTATGAAGGGTAAATAGCAATTGGCATATCACGTTGTGGTTTTGCGTAGGTAAGAAACGTTCTTGCTAGAAACCCATAGCAGCCACGTAAAACATGCAAACAACAATTAGAGGACGTCTAACTTGTTTTTGCAGGGTATGCTATGTGATGTGATATGGCCAAGAAGAATGTGATGAATGATATGTGATGTATGAGATTGATCATGTTCTTGTAATAGGAATCACGACTTGCATATCGATGAGTATGACAACCGGCAGGAGCCATAGGAGTTGTCTTAATTTATTGTATGACCTGCGTGTCATTAAACAACGCCATGTAATTACTTTACTTTATTGCTAACCGGTAGCCATAGTAGTAGAAGTAATAGTTCGCGAGACAACCTCATGAAGACACGATGATGGAGATCATGATGATGGAGATCATGGTGTCATGTCGGTGACGATGATGATCATGGAGCCCCGAAGATGGAGATCAATGGAGCTATATGATATTGGCCATATCATGTCACTACTATATAATTGCATGTGTTGTTTATTATGTTCATGCATCTTGTTTACTTAGAACGACGGTAGTAAATAAGATGATCCCTTACAACAATTTCAAGAAGTGCTCTCCCCTAACTGTGCACCGTTGCTAAAGTTCGTCGCTTCGAAGCACCACGTGATGACCGGGTGTGATAGATCCTTACGTTCACATACAACGGGTGTAAGACAGATTTACACATGCAATACACTTAGGGTTAACTTGACGAGCCTAGCATGTACAGACATGGCCTCGGAACACGGAGACCGAAAGGTCGAGCATGAGTCGTATAGTAGATACGATCAACATGAAGATGCTCACCGATGATGACTAGTCCGTCTCACGTGATGATCAGACACGGCCTAGTTGACTCGGATCATGTAATCACTTAGATGACCAGAGGGATGTCTATCTGAGTGGGAGTTCATAAGATGAACTTAATTATCCTGAACATAGTCAAAAGATCTTTGCAAATTATGTCATAAGCTCGCGCTTTAGTTCCACTGTTTAGATAGTATCCTAGAGAAAATATAGTTGAAAGTTGACAGTAGCATTTATGCGGACAGTAGAAAGCTTATGTCCTTAATGCACCGCTCAGTGTGCTGAACCCCAAACGTCGTTTGTGGATGTTGCGAACATCGAACATACACGTTTTGATAACTACGTGATAGTTCAGTTAAACGGTTTAGAGTTGAGGCACCAAAGACTTTTTCGAAACGTCGCGGAACATATGAGATGTTTCGAGGGCTGAAATTGGGATTTCAGGCTCGTGCCCACGTCAAGAGGTATAAGACCTCCGACGATTTTCTTAACCTGCAGACTAA
>NW_025269720.1:0-1424 GCF_018294505.1 Triticum aestivum | reverse complement strand
GACTAAACTGCTTTTTAGTACTACTTGTCACCCCCAAACTGATGGACAAACTGAAGTAGTCAATAGAACGTTGTCTACTATGCTTAGGGCTGTTTTGAAGAATAATAAGAAAATGTGGGAGGAATGCTTGCCTCATATTGAATTTGCTTATAATCGTTCATTGCATTCTACTACTAAGATGTGCCCTTTTGAAGTTGTGTATGGTTTCCTACCTCGTGCACCTATTGATTTGTTGCCTCTTCCATCTTCGGAGAAGGTTAATTTTGATGCTAAACAACGTGCTGAATTGATTTTAAAAATGCATGAGTTAACTAAGGAAAACATTGAGCGCATGAATGCTAAATATAAACTTGCTGGAGATAAGGGTAGAAAACATGTTGTGTTTGCACCTAGAGATCTTGTTTGGTTACATTTGCGTAAGGATAGATTTCTTGATTTGTGCAAATCAAAGTTAATGCCACGTGCTGATCGTCCCTTTAAGGTGTTAGAGAAAATAAATGATAATGCATATAAACTTGAGCTGTCTGCAGATTTTGGGGTTAGTCCCACTTTTAACATTGCAGATTTGAAGCCTTATTTGGGTGAGGAAGATGAACTTCCGTCGAGGACGACTTCATTTCAAGAAGGGGAGGATGATGAGGACATCAATACAATTGTTACACCCACAGCCCCTGCTGCTATACATACTGGGCCAATTACTAGAGCTCGTGCACGCCAACTAAATTACCAGGTACTTTCGTTTCTTGGTAATGATTCTAATGTTCATGAGAATATGATGCTGCCTAAATTGGATACATTTGTTTTGCTTACAAATGAAGGGCCTAGCTTGGAGAAGGATGAACATTGGAGCAAGAACAAGCATGGAGATGATGGCATGCGCAAGGGGAAGAAGAACGGAGTTACAAGTGATGATTTCAGGACTTTGAAGCCACCATAATGGGTGCATGAAGCCTTGAACGAAATATACAAGATGCCACTTCATAAATTTCGTCCCGAGGCTATTTTAGGTGCTGCGTCACCTTATTATTGGGCCAGGCCCATGTAATTTCGAAATACATAAGTATAGGCTATTTTTAGAGTCCGTATGTGTGGGGAAACAAGAGATAGGGTTTATTTCGGACCCCTCCACCAAGGGCCACGAAATTCCCCCCTCTTCCTCCATATATACAGCCCTTAGGGCATCGTTTAGACTTTGGGTTTTGTTTAGATTAAAAGTTCGCCATAGCTGCAACTTCGCGTACTTCGTTTGTGTTCAACGACCAGACAAAGGCGTCACAGAACCCCACCTTGATCAATAAAGCTTTCATCTTATATTCGCAATATCCAGATTGCAATCTCAGTTTCTTGCTTGTTCTTCGTTTGCTCGCAGGAAACAGACCCTCGTGGTCAGGTTGATCGTGCTCCGGCGTGGTCAATAACCTCTC
>NW_025269719.1:0-1424 GCF_018294505.1 Triticum aestivum | reverse complement strand
AGTACAGTCCAGCTACACGTCCAAGGTTATACTAAGCATGTAAGTACAGTCCAGCTATAAAGTGGATGGAAAAGTGTGGCTGCTGTTGTTGCTACTTTAGCCAACTGAGCTAATTAATCTCATCAACCTAATACACTTCTCTCAAAAAAGATAAAAGCAACATCAAATATTGAGTACAGCAGCAACATCTACTTGTTAATGGAACTAAGTTGATATGTACTCAATATTGAACTGGAACTAAGTTGATCAGGACATCCAGTTCAATATTGAGTACAGATCCCTCTAAAATACCTTGGCACAAGTGCATCACATATTCATCAACTTAGCATCAGAAGTAGTGAGCACGAGAAGAGTGGGAGGGAGATGGAGGAGCTACCTGCCGCGGTCGCAATGGAAGCAGAGGAGCAGACCCCTCTTGCCCCCCACCCCCTCAAGCAGGACAGGGCTGCCGGCTGGGTGCACCCCTACTCCTCCACCTCCTCACCCTGCACATAGCAAGTTTCAAATGTTCAGAATAGTGAGATGATTCCATACAAAGTAGAACAGTTGTACTTGGCAATGCACACTAGCTAACAGAATGCCCACAATAAATATTTTGGCTAAACTACTTTCCTTGACAGCTTTACAAATTACAACAATGATTCATCTGACTATTTCTAGAGGAATCAACCCAACCCATTTGACAGAAACAAGCAGGCCACACATTTGAACATGAACAATAGACACACATCTGAGCATGTATTTCAGATTGGGAAGATAATAATGTCAGAGCCCTGGATGTCATCAATTAATAAGATAGATGGGGAAATGAGATGGTCACCTGTCCCAATCCTCACGATCTGCGTAGGTCTCCTCCTGGTAGCCATGGGGGTCCGCCTGCTCTCCCTGGTCCGGTTGGTCTCTGTCATCAACATGGCCTCCCCTGAAAAAAACGACGAGGGTGGTGAGGGGGATTGAGGAGAAGAGAGGTCGGAGAAGAAGGGGGAGGTCAGATCGGGGGACGTTACCTCCTGGGGTCGGGGTAGTGCTGCTCGTGGTGGTGCTGTGGCGGCTGGGCCTCGTGGGCGTCGGGGGCGGCGGCGGCGTTGGCCTTGTACTTGGCGGCCTTCTTGCTGGCCCTGGTGGGCTTGTCGGGGTTGTCGGGCGAGACGACCTTCTTGATGACGCGGGCGACGGCCTCGTTGCCCGAGGCGCCATCGGCCAGGTCGAGCAGGTCGAAGATCCCCATCCCGATGGCAGCGGCAAGGTGTGAGATAGAAGGTGGGAGAGGGGAAGAGGGTGTGGTGCCGCCCGGGAGGGAGGGCATCGGGGTGGGGGGGACTGCCGGTGGGGGAGACCGGAGACGGGCAGGGAGGTCACTGGTGGAGCAACGTGGCTGCCAGATCGGGGGAGGGTTAGGTGGAAATCCTAACCCTAGAAGAGAA
>NW_025269718.1:0-1424 GCF_018294505.1 Triticum aestivum | reverse complement strand
CAACTCCTACACATGCTAGTGGGTTTCATCTAGTTACTGTGGCAATGACAGGTCATGTAGAGGAAATGGGTTCAACTACCGTAGCACACAGCAGTTTGAAACGCGTTGTCTTAATGCAGTAAAAGAGAGCAGGAGCGAGAACATGGGATTGTATCGATATGATCAAATGGTTGGTTGCTTGCCTGATGGTTCGATGCACTGATACGGTTCTTCGTTAGGGTAATCACGGTACTCCTCGGAGGCAGAACCTGTCGCAAAGGACATCGATACACAAGCATCACCAAACAATGTGCAACAATATGATGCATGCATGAAACATGGCAATATGAGTGTGTTGGGCTAATGCAACTAAAACCAGAAGGGTTTGAACAAATTTGAATCATAGATTCAAATTTCAAACTCAAACATGGCCTTTTAAAGTGCTTTTCCTTGTTCTGCTTAAACATCAATTTAACTTGTTTGATCATGCATGAAAATAGTACAGATGGGTAGATTGGATTTTTCTGATCATTTTTCATATATAATTTGTCCAATTTGGAGTTAC
This sequence comes from Triticum aestivum, assembly GCF_018294505.1. Lineage (NCBI taxonomy): Eukaryota > Viridiplantae > Streptophyta > Magnoliopsida > Poales > Poaceae > Triticum > Triticum aestivum. The sequence continues at coordinate 880 of NW_025269718.1, read as the reverse complement.
AGAATAAAAGTTATGAATTTTTGAAATTTAAATAATATTCTGGAATTTCCTGATTTAAATTTAAATCCAGAAAATCAATTACTGCGTCAGCCTGACGTCAGTGTGATGTCAGTGGTCAACTGCGGCTGGCTGAAGTCAAACCTGACGTGTGGGGCCCACACGTCAGTGACAGGGGGGTTAAACAGGGTTAATTTAATCCTAATTACTAATTAGTGGCGCTGGGGCCCACTAGTCAGTGTCAGGGGGTTAACTAACAGTGGTTAGCGCTAATCCTAATTAGCTACAGGGCTGGGCCCACCTGTCAGGGACTCAGGGGGTGTCTTGCCGTGGTCAAAGTGGGTCAAACCCACCGGCGACGTGACGCCGGCGAGGCCCGAGACGGCGGCGCGACGCGGAATCGCGCTATAGGGCACGGGAGAGGCCGTGCTTGGGCTCGTTGGAAAGCTCTTGCTCCCGCGCGTCGAACGGTGGTGGTGGCTGGGCCTGGGGTGGCCGGAGTCGACGGCGGCGAGCTCGGCTGCGGCCGCCGGAGTTCGGGATCGGTGTTGCAGGGGGTTTGGGGAGGCGTTAGTGCGTGCTGCGTACTCCTAGTGAGGTGTGGAGCACGATAGTGTGCTCGGTTGGGTGCTACGGTGACCGTGGCCACGACGGCGACATCGCCGGCAGCGTGGAGCTCTCGGCCAAGGTGGGGCTAGGGCCTAGAGGTCGGGAGAGACCAGGGGAGAAGGGGGAAACGATCCGGGGGCTCACCGCGGAGCTGCAGGGATGGTTAGCGGGCTCGGGGACGCGCTGGAGACGATGAATTCGACGGCGACGATGGTCGGAGCCCGAAGAGGGGAACGGCGACGTGGCGGCGATGCAGGGCTTCCGGGGAGCTGTG
>NW_025269717.1:0-1424 GCF_018294505.1 Triticum aestivum | reverse complement strand
AAACTTTTGAAAGCATTTGTTCATGCTAGCTCATGAAGCATATGTTTGGATGAAGGTAGTGACTTCCTTTAATTCATGTGCATCTGATGCAAGTTGCCGCCGTGGATTCGAGAAAGTCAATGTTGCTTTCTTTGGAATCATTCCAAATCAGTCATGCACACGTGCGAAGAATGCTGTGGTTTGAAGACTTGCAACCTTCAATCTATATGTATCCCTAGCACACCAAGCCACTGATTGATTTGTTCAAGGAGAAGGAGTTCCTCCATAAGAGCTAATCCGGACTTATGAAAGAACTTCGATACCCTCGTTGATGGTTCCCCCTCCTGAACTCGGTAGTGTTTTATTATAAGACTACCACGTGGTCATGCTTGTCTGGGACAACGTGTTCACATGTTTGTAGCAGAACCAGCTCATGTTTTGGAGCTTGCTATCGTAGTTCATCTCCCGAGAATCCCGCAACGTCATCTCGTCGATTTGTGTTGCAAACTTTCATTTTTCTTCCTAGACTCGATGAGTCTGAAATATCCTGACACCAACCAGATCTGAATCTCAGGCAGATATGATGGTTTGGAACATTTCCCAAGAACTATAATATTGGTCTCTCGATAACCGGTAAGGTGGATGTCGTGGCCAACACACCCATCCGGTAGATCTATTATTATAGTATCTTGTTTGAGGAAGTTGGCCACCCCCCCTAGGGATTTCGTAGGATTTACTCCCTAGTTGCCCCTATGGATTTTTGTGTTCCCGAAGTCCGACCTTTTACTTGATGTTTTAGATATCAAACCATATCTATGAATGGGTTATACTAGCACATCAAGGAGAACATTAGAAGCGGAGTGCTAAATGTCTCTCGGTCGATCAATCAGATTTTATTTGCTTGGCCTCGCTAAGGTGAAATCTGAGAAAGTGTTATCCTCCTTCGCATCTGCATCGTCCATCGCTATTCATCATGGTAGTATGTTGTGTTGTCAGCACCCTTGACGCGGTTGTTGATAAAACCTTGATGATTGTGGAAATGCTCAAGTTCTTGAGAGCACGCACAAGCGCTACGTCTTATCATCGGCACTAGCTGGGATTGCCCCAGATTTCCTCGGTTATGCTATAACCACTCCAACAGTGAATTCACTCTCTATTGTTGGGTTCTTCCCCAGTTACCAGAATCATTCCCAGCATTTGCATTTTGTTCCCAGCTTGCACCGCCAATGTGCCATTCTACCATGGGTCTCTTCCATTTCCGGTGATAAGCAAAATTCATCCATTACGTTGTCTTCAACAAGGTAATCCACATCATCCAAGTCCGAGTATGCCATTCTACCGACCCCCTCCAAACGATTGCTGTGATTTGCCTTAGGCTGATATAGAGAGTCTCAATGATCTCTATATCAAAAGTAATTCTTTTTGCCACTTAAGATAATAATCTA
>NW_025269716.1:0-1424 GCF_018294505.1 Triticum aestivum | reverse complement strand
GAGTTGCCCAACGTATATGCGCCGATCCACTTTTATCCTTCGTTGGTGATAAAAAGAGCATCCTCTTGTATACATTTCATCTCTATTTGTCCAAAATCAATAGTAGATGGGTGGTTGTTTGGCTAGCATGTACTGTTCCAATGCTTTGGACCAGCCTAGGACGATCCAGCGATGCATGAAAGAAACCATCTCGCTCGTACATGAAACGGACAAAACCAAAATACCTAGCATACGTGAAAATCAATCAAAGTGGAACGAAACAAAGCAGGACAAAAATAAGAATATCGCCTTCCTTTATTAGTAAGTATAGATTGAGCAAGAAAATAGCTGACATACTCACCATATCGGTGATTCATAGCTCGTTATTTTGCTCAACGATGCATAATGAGAGGGTAGAGGTGCACTGCAAGACGTGGCTCAGCATGTAGCACTAGCGGTTTCTCTTTGAAGAGGTCGTGCTTCGATTCGCTGAGATTGATGGCCGACACCCCAGCCGGTTTGGTCCAGGTGAAGCCATGCAAGAGCCTGCCGAAGAGCATGACACTCATGGTTGTTCCTAGTGATGCCGCGATGCATCCCCGCCGTCCGGTGCTGAAGGAGATGAACCGCAATTCGCTCTCGGTAAGCACCACATTGATGTTGTCTCCCATATGGTGCTCTGGCTTGAAGTGGAGCGGTTCATCCCAGACGGCGGGGTTCCGGCCCAGGGCCAGCCGGCTGAGGATGACGTGGCTACCCTTGGGCACACGGTAGCCCGCAACAATGGTGTCGGCAATCGCGACGTGCGGCAGGTTGAAGGGAGCGATTGGGTGGAGGCGAAATGCCTCACGTATGCACGCCTTGAGATAGTTGAGATGCATGATGTCCGACTCTTGCACCAGTCGCTCGCGACCGACCACCCGGTCCATCTCCTCCACCGCCTTGGCCAGCAATTCTGGGTTGTTCACCATCTCCTCCAGCGCCCACTCCACTGCGTTTGACGGGTTATCTATGGCCGCTAATATTATGCCCTGCATGCATTCCATGGAGATAAATGTAAGTTAATATTATATCTTTGCATAAAGATAGATTACATTGAATAATTGGAATTTTAAATACAATTTAAGTTAAAATAACACCAAAATGGTAGAAAAATACATTAATGCTATGTTTAAACTATTAATTCACAATTTCTTATTCTATTGTTTCCCTTTTCTAACACCTGCGAAATACATTATAAGATCTACTCCCTAAAGTTTTTGACACTAACTAGTGTCAAAAACGTTCTTATATTATGAGACGGAGGGAGTAGTATTTAAGAGTGTGAGCTATTATCTTTTCTCATGGATGACGTATTAGTACCTTGTAGGACTATGAGGCAATTGGTCACTAAATTCAATCTAGGCCCTTGAACCATCTTAAAATTTCTCATTAATTAATATTTT
>NW_025269715.1:0-1424 GCF_018294505.1 Triticum aestivum | reverse complement strand
CTCATTTTCAAAGTCTTCAAGAAAACCAAAGTCTTCAAATGAAGACATTCATTTTTAGGGGTCGACTTTCTTATGAAATATCAAACTCCTCATATACTTATAATATCTGTGTACACTCACAAACACATTAGTCCATTAACCTATAAGTCTTCAAGTCAATTCTAATAGGGAAGTAAATGTTTATAACAATATTATATTGTTTTGGTGCACTTTTATATGATTTTTATGGACTAACCTATTAACTTAGTGCCCAGTTTCAGTTCCTGTTTTATTTTAGAATTTCTCGTGATGCGCTTTCAGTGAAAATGAAACTACGGAAACAAAAGTCGTCACACTTCATAGTCCTCGCATCAATATCAATATCTTTAAGGTCAAACCAATTTCCTCATTTTCAAAGTCTTCAAATGAAGACATTCATTTTAGGGGTCGACCTTCTTATGAAATATCAAACTCCTCATATACTTATAATACGTGTGTACACTCACAAACACATTAGTCCCTTAATCTGCAAGTCTTCAAGTCAATTCTGATAGGGAAGTAAATGTTTACAACAATTTTATATTGTTTTGGTGCATTTTTATATGATTTTCATGGACTAACCTATGCCCAGTAGCAGTTCCTGTTTTATTTTAGAATTTCCGGTGATGCGCTTTCAGTGGGAGGAAACGTTCTTGTCAACGATGAGGCACCTACGATGACTTCGTAAATCTGAAGATGATATGCCGACTCAGTCTCTCAAAGATGCTCATAGGGGTAGAGTGTGCGTATGTGCCTTCATAGGGATGAGTGTATGCGCATATTTATAAGCGCTCACGTCTATACTTGTGTGTTAGAAATACAATTGTTTAGGTTAGTAGACGCAGACGGAGCGTACCGAGCACGATCACATCGAACTTGGAGTACTAGTAGGACTACCACGTAGTACTGTATGTCAAACATTGTTTTACTAGTAATAAATGTTACCCCACCACCTGCTTCCTTCCATTGGAAGGATCCCCCTGTCCTCGCCTCCCCGTTTGACGGCGAGCAAAACGCTGGAAGTTTTGTATTTCCTCCTCTCTGCTCTTTTTGTTTCTTCTTCTTTTCCTTTTTTTTGGCGAGTCTCCTTTTTCGAAAAGGGGTGCTTTATTACTTAAGACTAGCCATAATGGGTAGTAACATAGATTAGCAACGTGCCTATGGGAAAATACAAAGAAGAACCTGGGTAGCAGCGCATCCTATATGAAAAAAATAGCAATTCAAAAAAAAGTTCAAAAAATCCCGAAACTTCTTTGGTATCAAACATGATCATATATTGTAGTCGTATAAAAAGATTCATCAGCGAAAGACTTTTGTTGTATCCTGGGTCGAAGATTCGGCAAAAAAAAACGCTATATACAAGTATTATACATGCTATACCGTCGTCATAAACTTCTCTTTTTTGC
>NW_025269714.1:0-1424 GCF_018294505.1 Triticum aestivum | reverse complement strand
TTCTCTTCTAGGGTTAGGATTTCCACCTAACCCTCCCCCGATCTGGCAGCCACGTTGCTCCACCAGTGACCTCCCTGCCCGTCTCCGGTCTCCCCCACCGGCAGTCCCCCCCACCCCGATGCCCTCCCTCCCGGGCGGCACCACACCCTCTTCCCCTCTCCCACCTTCTATCTCACACCTTGCCGCTGCCATCGGGATGGGGATCTTCGACCTGCTCGACCTGGCCGATGGCGCCTCGGGCAACGAGGCCGTCGCCCGCGTCATCAAGAAGGTCGTCTCGCCCGACAACCCCGACAAGCCCACCAGGGCCAGCAAGAAGGCCGCCAAGTACAAGGCCAACGCCGCCGCCGCCCCCGACGCCCACGAGGCCCAGCCGCCACAGCACCACCACGAGCAGCACTACCCCGACCCCAGGAGGTAACGTCCCCCGATCTGACCTCCCCCTTCTTCTCCGACCTCTCTTCTCCTCAATCCCCCTCACCACCCTCGTCGTTTTTTTCAGGGGAGGCCATGTTGATGACAGAGACCAGCCGGACCAGGGAGAGCAGGTGGACCCCCATGGCTACCAGGAGGAGACCTACGCAGATCGTGAGGATTGGGACAGGTGACCATCTCATTTCCCCATCTATCTTATTAATTGATGACATCCAGGGCTCTGACATTATTATCTTCCCAATCTGAAATACATGCTCAGATGTGTGTCTATTGTTCATGTTCAAATGTGTGGCCTGCTTGTTTCTGTCAAATGGGTTGGGTTGATTCCTCTAGAAATAGTCAGATGAATCATTGTTGTAATTTGTAAAGCTGTCAAGGAAAGTAGTTTAGCCAAAATATTTATTGTGGGCATTCTGTTAGCTAGTGTGCATTGCCAAGTACAACTGTTCTACTTTGTATGGAATCATCTCACTATTCTGAACATTTGAAACTTGCTATGTGCAGGGTGAGGAGGTGGAGGAGTAGGGGTGCACCCAGCCGGCAGCCCTGTCCTGCTTGAGGGGGTGGGGGGCAAGAGGGGTCTGCTCCTCTGCTTCCATTGCGACCGCGGCAGGTAGCTCCTCCATCTCCCTCCCACTCTTCTCGTGCTCACTACTTCTGATGCTAAGTTGATGAATATGTGATGCACTTGTGCCAAGGTATTTTAGAGGGATCTGTACTCAATATTGAACTGGATGTCCTGATCAACTTAGTTCCAGTTCAATATTGAGTACATATCAACTTAGTTCCATTAACAAGTAGATGTTGCTGCTGTACTCAATATTTGATGTTGCTTTTATCTTTTTTGAGAGAAGTGTATTAGGTTGATGAGATTAATTAGCTCAGTTGGCTAAAGTAGCAACAACAGCAGCCACACTTTTCCATCCACTTTATAGCTGGACTGTACTTACATGCTTAGTATAACCTTGGACGTGTAGCTGGACTGTACT
>NW_025269713.1:0-1424 GCF_018294505.1 Triticum aestivum | reverse complement strand
GTCAAGTACAAGAGCTTCTCGACAAAGGTTATATACGCGAATCCCTTAGTCCTTGTGCTGTTCCTATTATTCTAGTGCCGAAAAAGGATGGTACATCACGTATGTGTGTTGATTGTAGAGGCATTAATAATATTACTATTCGTTATTGTCATCCTATTCCTAGGCTAGATGATATGCTTGATGAATTGAGTGGCTCTACAATATTCTCCAAAGTTGATTTGCGTAGTGGATACCATCAAATTCGTATGAAATTGGGAGATGAATGGAAAACAGCATTTAAAACTAAGTTTGGATTATATGAGTGGTTAGTCATGCCTTTTGGGTTAACTAATGCACCTAGTACTTTCATGAGATTAATGAACGAAGTTTTACGTGCTTTCATTGGACGATTTGTGGTAGTTTACTTTGATGACATATTGATTTATAGCAGATCTTTGGAAGAACATTTGGAACATTTACGTGATGTTTTTATTGCTCTACGTGATGCACGTTTCTTTGGTAACCTTGGGAAGTGCACCTTTTGCACCGACCGAGTATCTTTTCTTGGCTATGTTGTTACTCCACAGGGAATTGAAGTTGATAAAGCCAAGATTGAAGCAATTGAGAGTTGGCCGCAACCCAAAACGGTCACACAAGTGAGGAGTTTTCTTGGCCTCGCTGGATTCTATAGGCGTTTTGTGAGAGATATTAGCACCATTGCTGCACCTCTCAATGAGCTTACAAAGAAAGATGTGCCTTTTCTTTGGGGTACCGCACAGGAAGAAGCCTTCTCGGTATTGAAAGATAAGTTGACACATGCTCCTTTACTCCAACTTCCTGATTTTAATAAGACTTTTGAGCTTGAATGTGATGCTAGTGGAATTGGATTAGGCGGTGTGTTATTACAAGATGGCAAACCTGTTGCATACTTTTCTGAAAAATTGAGTGGGCCTAGTCTAAATTATTCTACTTATGATAAAGAATTATATGCTCTTGTTCGGACTTTAGAAACATGGCAACATTATTTATGGCCCAAAGAATTTTTTATACATTCTGATCATGAATCTTTGAAACATATTAAAAGTCAAGCTAAACTGAATCGTAGACATGCTAAATGGGTTGAATTCATTGAGACTTTTCCTTATGTCATTAAACACAAGAAGGGAAAAGAAAATGTTGTTGCTGATGCATTGTCTCGTCGCTATACTATGCTTTCACAACTTGACTTCAAAATATTTGGTTTGGAGACCATCAAAGATCAATATGTGCATGATGCTGATTTTAAAGATGTAATGCAGAATTGTAAAGAAGGAAGAATGTGGAACAAGTTCGTCGTTAACGATGGATTTGTGTTTCGTGCTAACAAGCTATGCATTCCAGCTAGCTCCGTTCGTCTTTTGTTGTTGCAGGAGGCGCATGGAGGAGGATTAATGGGACACTTTGGC
>NW_025269712.1:0-1424 GCF_018294505.1 Triticum aestivum | reverse complement strand
GTAGAGCAATAAAAACAGCACGTAAATGTTCCAAATGTTCTTCCAAAGATCTGCTATAAATCAATATGTCATCAAAGTAAACTACCACAAATCGTCCAATGAAAGCACGTAAAACTTCGTTCATTAATCTCATGAAAGTACTAGGTGCATTAGTTAACCCAAAAGGCATGACTAACCATTCATATAATCCAAACTTAGTTTTAAATGCTGTTTTCCATTCATCTCCCAATTTCATACGAATTTGATGGTAGCCACTACGCAAATCAACTTTGGAGAATATTGTAGAGCCACTCAATTCATCAAGCATATCATCTAGCCTAGGAATAGGATGACGATAACGAATAGTAATATTATTAATGCCTCTACAATCAACACACATACGTGATGTACCATCCTTTTTCGGCACTAGAATAATAGGAACAGCACAAGGACTAAGGGATTCGTGTATATAACCTTTGTCGAGAAGCTCTTGTACTTGACGCATAATCTCCTTCGTCTCCTCTGGATTGGTACGGTATGGTGCACAGTTTGGCAGTGAAGCACCGGAAATTAAGTCAATCTGATGCTCAATCCCTCGAATAGGCGGTAATCCCGGTGGCACGTCTTGTGGAAAAACGTCAGCGAACTCCTGCAAAATGTTAGTGACAGCAGGAGGCAAAGAGGAAGGCACGTCCTCGAATGAAAATAATGCCTCTTTGCACACAAAAGCATAGCAAACAGATTTGCTGAAATCTAGCTCATCAATATCAGATTTGGTGGCAAATAAACATGCACTTTTCAATTTAATTTCAGAAGCAACACTAGATGGTTTATTATTAGGCTTCATTTGTTGCTCAAATTCTTTTGCCACAATCTGATTTTCACTCATATTCTTCTCCTGTTTTGCTTTATTAGCTCTATTAATAGCATCTTTCAAAATGGAATCAGGAGTCATAGGAAGCAAAGTAATATTTTTATCCTTATGAACAAGAGTATAGTGATTGTTTCTACCATGGTGTACAGAGTTTTTATCAAATTGCCATGGTCTACCAAGTAATAAGGAACATGCTTGCATAGGTACCACATCACAATCAACATAATCAGCATATGTAGAGATACTAAAATGCACACGAACAGTACGTGTTACCTTAACCTTGCCGCTGTTGTTGAACCATTGGATGTAGTAAGGATGTGGATGTGGTCTTGTGGTGAGAGAAAGCTTCTCCACCATCTCCATGCTAGCCAAGTTCTTGCAGCTCCCTCCGTCTATTATGACGCGCACAGAACGTTCCTTCACAACTCCCTTGGTATGGAACAAATTGTGCCTCTGATTTTGCTCAGCTTGTGTGACCTGCACACTCAAAACACGTTGAGCAACTAAACATTCATACCTGTCAGCGTCTTCAGGAGCCATGTATTGCGTCTCATGATCAGAATCATCTCCA
>NW_025269711.1:0-1424 GCF_018294505.1 Triticum aestivum | reverse complement strand
GTTGTATCACATACAACCTTTCCTCAAGAATCGTCGAGGAAACAATGTTTTGACATCCTATCTGCAAGATTTCATAAATAATGCAGTAATTGCTAATATAATTCCAACAGACTCTTAGCATCGCTACGAGTGAGAAAGTCTCATCGTAGTCAACTCCTTGAACTTGTCGAAAAACATCTCAACGACAAGTCGAGCTTTCTCAATGGTGACACTTACCATCATTGTCTGTCTTCCTTTCAAAATCCATATGTACCTAACAGCCTTACGACCATCAAGTAGTTCTTCCAAAGTCTACACTTTGTTTTCATACATGGATCCTCTCTCGGGTTTTATGGCCTTGAGCCATTTATCGGAATCCGGGCCCACCATCGCTTCTCCATAGCTCGTAGGTTCATTGTTGTCTAGCAACATGACTTCCAAGACAGGATTACTGTACCACTCTGAAGTAGTACGTATCCTTGTCACCCTACGAGGTTTGGGAGTGACTTGATCTGAAGTTTCATGATCACTATCATAAGCTTCTACTTCAGTTGGTGTAGGTGCCACAGGAACAACTTCCTGTGCCCTGCTACACACTGGTTGAAGTGATGGTTCAATAACCTCATCAAGTCTCCACCATCCTCCCACTCAATTCTTTCGAGAGAAACCTTTCCTCGAGAAAGGACCCAATTCTAGAAACAATTCATATTGCCTTCGGATCTGAATTAGGAGGTATACCCAACTGTTTTGGGTGTCCTATGAAGATGTACTTTATCCGCTTTGGGTTCGAGCTTAATCCTGAAACTTTTCACATAAGCGTCGCAGCCCCAAACCTTTAAGAAACGACAACTTAGGTTTCTCTAAACCATAATTCATACGGTGTCATCTCATCGGAATTACGTGGTGCCCTATTTAAAGTGAATGTGGTTGTCTTTAATGCCTAACCCATAAACTATCGTGGCAGTTCGATAAGAGACATCATGGTATGCATCATATCCAATAGGGTGCAACTATGATGTTCGGACACACCATCACACTATGGTGTTCCAGGCGGTATTAATTGTGAAACAATTTCCACAATGTCTTAATTGTGTGCCAAAACTCGTAATTCAGATATTCATCTCTATGATCATATCATAGATCTTTTATCCTCTTGTCACGACGATCTTTCAACTTCACACTGAAATTACTTGAACCTTTCAATAATTCAGACTCGTGATTCATCAAGTAAATATACTCAACATCTACTCGAATCACCTGTGAAGTAAGAACATAACGATATTCACTGCATGCCTCAGCACTCATTGGACTGCACACATCAAAATGTGTTACTTCCAACAAGTTGCTATCTTGTTCCATCTTACTGAAAACGAGGCTTTTCAGTCATCTTGCCCATGTGGTATGATTTGCATGTCCCAAGTGATTCAAAATCAAGTGAGTCAAAA
>NW_025269710.1:0-1424 GCF_018294505.1 Triticum aestivum | reverse complement strand
AGGTTCACGAGAGCCGGCGTCACACCCGGGCCCGCAAGGACACCGACCTCTCCACTGGGTTACCCGACGCAACGAGGAAACGCCGCACTGAGGTTTTTTCTCACCTGTACCCTTTTCATCCGTTGGCGGGTGTCATCCGTCAGCCACTCAACTCTTCTGACTCCAATTACCAGGAGACCTCCCCCTCCTCGGGTGACTCCATGCAGTCAAGTCTGCCGGCCTTCAAGACTGCCCCCGGGTAATAACAATCTCCTTACATTATCTGTCTGTACTTACCCTTTGTATGCCTAACACTTCCGCCTTTTCAGTGCCCAGGCAAAGCTCACCAAAAGAGTAAAGAAGACCAGGTCAGCCGGAGTGCCCGACTTGCCTGAGCCGGAGACGACGGCTCAAGAGCCGCCAGTCGCCTCCACCCCTGAAGCCACCATTCCCATGGATACGGCGCCTGAAGCCCCACCAGCTAATGACCCGGACGTGGTAATTACCCGGACGGAGTTTGTTGAGCCGGGAAGGCCGACCGCGCTGGCCAAATGCTCCGCAAGGGGGGAGTTGCTACAACCCCACCGGGTGAATCTGGATCTCTCCAGCTACACCGACTTAAGTATTGGAGAACTCGTCTCAGGCTATATCAGCCAGGTTCACAAGAGCCGGGACGCCAAGATCGCCATGGTCAACCAGATCCAACACAAATCTGAGGTAACCTTCTGCTGTTCTCTTACTTTCCGCATAGTGATCCTTGCCATTCTAGCCCCCAAGTCTAGGACTTATACTTGAATATGTTGTAGACTTTAGATTCTGGCTTACTGAACTGAGCCGGCCGTACATAGATAGATACGTTCAATATGCATTAGCCCCCAAGTGCCAAGTGTCTTTGCTTGGAAAGCGCTTGGGACTTTATAGGATGACTGTTAATAACCCGGAAATATATGCAGGCTGTTGGCAAGAAATTAGAGTCAGACCTGGCGGATCTCAAGAGCCGGCTGAAGGCACAAGAGATGGAGACCCGGAAGGAAAATGCCAAGTTTGTCTCCAGCATCGCCGCTCAGGAAAAGTTGAAGACTGAATTCGACGCTGAGCGGAAGGCCTGGGCTGAGGAGAAAACTGCACTGGTGACCCGGGCAGAACAGGCGGAGAAGGCCCTTACTGAGAAGACCGCTGAGCTCTCCGGTCTAAAGCGCCAAGTGTCCCAAATGGTAGCTGCCATCTTCGGTAAGTCGCCTCACCGGCTTTCATTCACATTGGAATGTTTACATCTCTTAACTCATCCTTACCACCGGGTCATCTGATGTTGTTAAACAGGTTCCAGAAGCGCCAACTTGAACCAGAGCGTGGTCACCAAGTTAAAGGCCGTGTACACCCTGGTGGAACAGCTCTACACCGGGTCACAGCGGGCTTTAGCTGTGGTGGCCCTGTCGAATGAAGTG
>NW_025269709.1:0-1424 GCF_018294505.1 Triticum aestivum | reverse complement strand
AAGAGGCGGCACGCGTCTCCGGGTTGTGCCCCCCTCACGGACGGCGGTGACACGGTAGTAGACGTTCTGCGGTAACGATGCGGCGTGAATATAATTAAATACTTGGAGCGCGATAAAATCATGAGTTTTTTACACGACGTGGGCACATGTGTTGTATGACTGATGGTAATTTTTCATAATTGTTCGTGATGGAGAAGTATCTGAACAATTCCCTCTACGAGGATTGCTCTTCGCGTGTCTACGACTGTGGCCGGCGGCCTCCGGGGCCTAGCATGCCGCCAAATCTTGCGTAGGCGGCCTCTCACAAGTCTGGAAGGGATGTGGCGGGTGCAAACGCCCGGCACGTGTCTCCGAGGTGTGCCCCCCTCACGGACGGCACCGCCGCCGACACCTAGAGGGGGGGAAACGGACGCGTCGGGTCTACACGGAGGGGATCTTGCTGTGGGTTTGGCCCGGATGTTGCTCCAAAGCGTTCCTATGGGCTGACCTAACACAACCCGTTGGATAGGTCCACTGCTTAAAGCCCGTCCGTGCAAAGTCAAAGGGCTAGATCCCATGGTCAAACGCTATAGGGTTAGATGGGACGGGGGCCCTGGGGGGTAGCAATGCCACCGGAGCGTCGCACTGGGACCTCATACATGCGGGGTGGTGTGGTGGCATGTCCGAAGAGGCGGTACGCGTCTCCGGGTATGCCCCCCTCACGGACGGCGATGACACGGTAGTAGACGTTCTGCGGTAACGATACGGCGTGAATATTATTAAATACTCGGAGCGCGATAAAATCATGAGTTTTTTACACGACGTGGGCACATGTGTTGTATGACTGATGGTAATTTTTCATAATTGTTCATGATGGAGAAGTATCTGAACAATTCCCTCTACGAGGATTGCTCTTCGCGTGTCTACGACTGTGGCCGGCGGCATCCGGGGGCTAGCATGCCGCCAAATCTTGCGTAGGCGGCCTCTCACAAGTCTGGAAGTGTTGTGGCGGGTGCAAACGCCCAGCACGCGTCTCCGAGGGGTGCCCCCCCTCACGGACGGCGCCGCCGGCGGCACCTGGAGGGAGGGAAACGGACGCGTCGGGTCTACGCGGAGGGGATCTTGCTGTGGGTTTGGCCCGGATGTTGCTCCAAAGTGTTCCTATGGGCTGACCTAACACAACCGGGTGGATAGGTCCACTGCTCAAAGCCCGTCCGTGCAAAGTCAAAGGGCTAGATCCCGTGGTCAAACGCTACAGGGTTAGACGGGGCGGGGGCCCTGGGGGGTAGCAATGCCACCCGAGCGTCGCACCGGGCCCTCATACATACGGGGTGGTGTGGTGGCATGTCCAAAGAGGCGGCACGCGTCTCCGAGGTGTGCCCCCCCTCAAGGACGGCGCCGCCGCCGGCACCTGGAGGGGGGAAACGGACGCGTCGGGTCTACAC
>NW_025269708.1:0-1424 GCF_018294505.1 Triticum aestivum | reverse complement strand
CAAGTATCAAATATGTCGTTGTTGTCCTAATGCAGTAAAAGAGAGCAGGAGCGAGAGAGTAGGATTGTATCGGAATGAACAAGGGGGTTTTGCTTGCCTGGCACTTCTGAAGATAACATTGAGTCTTCATCGGTGTCAACGATCACATCATCGGTATCGCGTCTATCGAGAGGGGACAAATACCGGCAACACAGAAAGGAACACAATCAATGCAATGCACAATATGATGCATGCTATGACATGGCAATATGAATGTGTTTTGGGCTAATGCACCTAAAACCAGATTAAATGAAGTTGGTTTGAATCCAAGATTCAAATTCAAACTCCATATGTGATTATTCAAATGCCATTTACTTCATTTGCCCTAAACAGTAGTGGTAAGTTGTTCTAACATGCATGAAAATGGTACAGATGGATTCCTTGAATTTTTCTGATAATTTTTCATATATAATTTATTTAATTTGGAGTTACGGTTAATTTTCTATGATTTATTGAAGTTTTAGGCATTTTCTGGAATTAATAAATCATTTCCTAATTTATTTAATCCCAGAAATACTTTACTGCGTCAGTATGACGTCGACATGACGTCAGCAAGTCAACAGGGGCCGGTCAGGGTCAAACCTGACGTGTGGGGTCCACACGTCAGTGACACAGGGGCTAATCCCGCGTTGACTCGGGCTTTGACCCGCTACGGGGCCCACTGTCAGCGTCTGTTAGTCTAACTAATTTTAGTTAACACTAATCCTAACCCAATTTAGCCGGGCGGGGCCCGCAGGTCAGTGAGAGAGAGGGGGGGTCAAACTAGGCAGTGGGGTCAACCCACGCCGGTCATCGGGTCAGCGGTCGCCGGCGTTTAGCCGCCGGCGAGTCCAGACGCGGCGGAGGGCTCGGAAATGAGCCATATGGCATCATTTCGGTCGTGGTTTGTTGCATTCGAACGCGCGCAGTGGCGCGCATCTAGTGGTGGCGGTGACAGGTGCTGGGGTGGCCGGAGCTGCCGGCGGCGAGCTCTTTTGCGGCGGCCGGAGCTCCGGGTTCGAGCGGGGCGAGGCCACAGAGGACGGGAGGGATGGTTAAGGGGCTCGCCGAGCTCCTGAGGATGCTAGGAGCACGGTGCCGTGCTCGGTTTCGAGCCTTGCTGTCTGCAGTGACGGCGGCGACATCGCGGGCGGAGCCGAGCTCGCGGCTCCGGTGGGATCGGGGCTACAGGGCGCAATCGAAGGGGGAAAGAGGGAGGGGAGGCGTAGGAGCTCACAACGGTGGCGACGAGGCGAACGGCGGGCTCGGGGAGGGGCTGGTGACGACGGGAGGTCGCCGGCGATCTCGGTGGCCCGAGGAGGAAGAAGACGTCGGGGACGGTGCTCCGAGGCTTCCGGCGTCACATGGGTTGGTGGAGACGAAGAAGAAGGCGCGGCGGTTCTTCT
>NW_025269707.1:0-1424 GCF_018294505.1 Triticum aestivum | reverse complement strand
GAATTTAAATCATTATTGTATTTGAATCTGGAATTATATTCATAATATATGGGATATATTTTCAGATAACTTTGAAATGTTTTATGTGCTGTTGGAAAAGTCCATCTAGCAACATAAATTATTCAGAGGATATTTGGCACTGTTTTGAACTTGTTTAAATTTCAAAACAGTGGCAAAACGAAATTAAATAAAACAAACAGAACAGAATTAAATAAAAAGAACAGAAACTTACCTGGCCTACCTGGCCTCACCCGTGCAGCCCACTAGCCGGCCCAGCCCACCTCCCCCCCTTGTCCTCTTCTTCCTCTGCCAGTAGGCAGAGGCGAGACGCATGCGCGCCGACGCCGGCCACCTCCTGCTTCGCCGTGGCAGCCTCCCCGACCCCCTCGCGACGCCACGCGGCCCCACGAACTCTCTCACTCTCCCGTATCTCTCCCTCCGTCCCTATCCCCTTCGCTCTCTCTCTCTCTCACGATCGACCACGAGCACCCGAGAGCACCGACGAGCTCCACCGCGGCCAGTGTCCACCCCTCGCCTCGGCGATGCTTCCAGAGGAACCGCCGCGCCTTCCTCTTCGTCCCCACCAACTCACGTGACGCCGGGAGCCCTGCATCGCGCCCACGTCGCCGTTCCCCTCCTCGGCCACCGGAACTCGCCGCCGTTCGATTCGCCGGCTCCGGACCATCCCCGGCCTCGTCTCCGCCTCGAATGGATCCGCTGTGAGCCTCCGCTGCCTCTCCTGTGCTCGCCCCCTCCGTTCTCGCCCCCTAGCCCCATCTCCCACCACGGCCGAGAGCTTCTCGCCGCCGGCCATGGCGTGGCCGTGGCCACAGCCACCGCAGCTCGTTTCCGAGCCCACCATCGTGATCAGCACGACCGCATGAAACCATAGACACCCACAACGCCTACTCCCGTGCTCTGTAACGCCACCCCGAGATTGCCCGAGCTCCGGCAGCCGCAAAAGAGCTCGCCGCCGGCAGCTCCGGCCACCCCAGCTCCTCCCACTTGCACTACCAGACGCGCGCGACCCCCAGCTACGCGTAGGACCAATCCGCCGTCCAAATGGTCGCCTGTGGGCGAAACCCGACGCGCTCCACCGCCACTGACCTCGCCGGCGACGAGCCGTCGGCCTAACTCCGGTCTAGTTAACCACTAATGACCCAGCTAACCTCCCCAGAGCCACTGACGTATGGGCCCCACGCCTTAGTTAATATTTATTATTTTCTGTTAAGTGTTAAACTAACCCCCACGGGCCCACAGGTCAGTTTGACCTGGCCACGTCACACGTTGACTGGCCCCACATGACAGAGTTGACTTGATGACGTGGCCTTTGACCCGGCCCCACCTGCCATTGACACTAACTAGCCCTGTGTCACTGACGTGTGGCCCCCACACGTCAGGTTTGACCAGCAGCAGCGTCTGTT
>NW_025269706.1:0-1424 GCF_018294505.1 Triticum aestivum | reverse complement strand
AAAGGTTCAGACCCGTTGACTAAAACCTCTCTCACAAGCAACATGATCAAACATAAAACTCATTGAGTGTTAATCACATAGTGATGTGAACTAGACTACTGACTCTAGTAAACTCTTGGGTATTAGTCACATGGCGATGTGACCTGTGAGTGTTAATCACATGGCGATGTGAACTAGATTATTGACTCTAGTGCAAGTGGGAGACTGTTGGAAATATGCCCTAGAGGCAATAATAAAAGTATTATTATTATATTTCCTTGTTCATGATAATTGTCTTTTATTCATGCTATAACTGTATTATCCGGAAATCGTAATACATGTGTGAATACATAGACCACAATATGTCCCTAGTGAGCCTCTAGTTGACTAGCTCGTTGTGATCAACAAATAGTCATGGTTTCCTGGCTATGGACATTGGATGTCGTTGATAACGGGATCACATCATTAGGAGAATGATGTGATGGACAAGACCCAATCCTAAGACTAGCACAAAAGATCGTGTAGTTCATTTGCTAGAGCTTTGCCAATGTCAAGTATCTCTTCCTTCAACCATGAGAGCGTGTAACTCCTGGATACCGTAGGAGTGCTTTGGGTGTATCAAACGTCACAACGTAACTGGGTGACTATAAAGGTGCACTACAGGTATCTCCGAAAGTATCTATTGTTTTATGCGGATCGAGACTGGGATTTGTCACTCCGTGTAAACGGAGAGGTATCTCTGGGCCCACTCGGTAGAACATCATCATATGCGCAATGTGACCAAGGAGTTGATCACGGGATGATGTGTTACGGAATGAGTAAAGTGACTTGCCGGTAACGAGATTGAACAAGGTATTGGATACCGACGATCGAATCTCGGGCAAGTAACATACCGATAGACAAAGGGAATTGAATACGGGATTGATTAAGTCCTTGACATCGTGGTTCATCCGATGAGATCATCATGGAACATGTGGGAGCCATCATGGGTATCCAGATCCCGCTATTGGTTATTGACCGGAGAACGTCTCGGTCATGTCTACATGTCTCCCGAACCCGTAGGGTCTACACACTTAAGGTTCGATGACGCTAGGGTTATAAAGGAAGTTTGTATGTGGTTACCGAATGTTGTTCGGAGTCCCGGATGAGATCCCGGACGTCACGAGGAGTTCCGAAATGGTCCGGAGGTAAAGATTTATATATGGGAAGTCCTATTTTGGCCACCGGAAAATGTTCGGGATTTTTCGGTATTGTACCGGGAAGGTTCTAGAAGGTTCCGGAGTGGGGCCCACCTGCATGGGGGGACCCACATGGACGTGGGTAGTGGGGGCAAGGCCCCACACCCCTGGTCAAGGCGCACCAAGATCCCCCCTTAGAAGGAATAAGATCATATCCCGAAGGGATAAGATCAAGATCCCTAAAAAGGGGGGATAACAATCGGTGGG
>NW_025269705.1:0-1424 GCF_018294505.1 Triticum aestivum | reverse complement strand
CGCTCGCCATAACCACGGCCACCGGGCCTCCCTCGCTCCCCCGACTAGCCCAGAGGCTCCGCCTCGACCCCCTCTTCCCTCTCCACCGACCCACGGCCCTCCGGAAGCCCTGCAACGCCGCCACCATCGCCGTTCCGTCGCCGGCCACCGAAGCTCACCGCTGGCGATTCGCCGCCTCCGACGCCTCCCCGAGCTCTTCGAGGCCACCGTCGCAACCCCTGTGAGCTCCGCCACCGTTTTCCCCCTCTTTCCCTCTTCGTTTGGTTGCCGTAGCCGTCGCCCCCTTGATGACCGAAACCCGCCGCCGTCTGTGATCGCCGCCGACGTGCCTCCGGCCACCTAGTGGCCCGGCTGTCGTGCTCAGCTTCCTCCCCGCGCTGCCTGGAACACGTAGGTGCCCCGCACGAGCCTCCCCGGCCACTGTAGCGTCAACCCCGAGCTCGCCCGAGCTCCGGCGACCACCACGCTCGACGCCGGTGACGACTCCGGCCATCTTAGGCCCAGCCGCTGCCACTACTCGACGCGGACGAGCGCCCGCGTCACGTAGACGCTCTCCGCCGGCCATTTGGTCGCCGGAGGAGGAAACCCGCACCCCTCCACCGTCTCTGGCTCCGCCGGCGACGAGTCGCGGGTCAACTCCGGCGAGTTGACCCAGGTTTGACCTTCCCCGTGTGTCACTGACGTGTGGGCCACCCCCCCTGACATTTTAGTTAGTATTAGTTTAACACTAATTAACCTAGGTTAGTTAGCTGATTAGTCGCTGACCAGTGGGCCCCGGCCCCACAAACAGTTTAGTTAGAATTAACTCAAGGCTAATTAACTTGGTTAATTAGTTGTGTCACTGACCAGTGGACCCCACTGGTCAGGTTTGACCTGAATCTGCCCCGTTGACCTGATGACGTCAAGGTGATGTCATGCTGACGCATTAAATGATTTTCTGGATTTAAAATAAATCAGAAAATCCAGAAAATTGTATAAACTTCTAAAATTCATAGAAAATTAACCGTAACTCCAAATTAAATAAATTATATATGAAAAATTATCAGAAAAATTCAAGGAATCCATCTGTACCCTTTTCATGCATGTTAGAACAACTTATAGGTGCTGTTTAGCACAAATCAATTAAATGGCATTTGAATAATCACATATGGAGTTTGAATTTGAATCTTGTATTCAAACCAACTTCATTTAATCTGTTGCTAGTTGCATTAGCCCAAAACACATTCATATTGCCATGTCATGAGCATGCATCATATTGTGCATTGCATTGATTGTGTTCCTTTCTGTGTTGCCGGTATTTGTCCCCTCTCGATAGACGTGATACCGATGATGTGATCGTTGACACTGATGAAGACTCAATGTTATCTTCAGAAGTGCCAGGCAAGCAAAACCCCCTTGTTCATTCCGATGCAATCCTACTCTCT
>NW_025269704.1:0-1425 GCF_018294505.1 Triticum aestivum | reverse complement strand
CGGTAACGATGCGGCGTCAATATTACTAAATACTCGGAGCGTGATAAAATCATGATTTTTTTTGCACGACGTGGGCACATGTGCTATAGGAACGATGGTATTTTTTCATAATATTTGGTGATGGAGAAGTATCCGAAAAATTCCCTCTACGCGGATTGCCCTTCGCGCGTCTACGGCTGTGGCCGGCGGCCTCCGGGGGCTAGCATGCCGCGAAACGTTGCGCCGGCGGCCTCTCAAAAGTCTGGAAGTGTTGTCGCGGTTACAAACGCCCGGCACGCGTGTCCGGGCTGTGCCCCCCTCATGGACGGCGCTGCCGCCGGCACCTGGAGGAGGGAAACGGACGCGTGGGGTCTACACGGAGGGGATCTTGCTGTGGGTCTGCCCCGAATGTTGCTCCAAAGTGTTCCTATGGGCTGACCTAACACAACTGGGTGGGGAGGTCCACTGGTCAAAGCCCGTCCGTGCAAAGTCAAAGGGGTAGATCCTGTGGTCAAACGCTACAGGGTTAGGCGGGACGGGGGCACTGGGGGTAGCAATGCCACCGGAGCATCGCACCGGGCCCTCATACATGCGAGGTGGTGTGGTGGCATGTCCGGAGAGGCGGGACGCGTCTCCGGGGCGTGGCCCCCCTCACGGACGGCGATGACACGGTAGTAGACGTCCCGCGGTAACGATGCGGCGTCAATATTACTAAATACTCGGAGCGCGATAAAATCATGATTTTTTTTGCACGACGTGGGAACATGTGCTATAGGAACGATGGTATTTTTTCATAATTTTTGGTGATGGAGAAGTATCCGAAAAATTCCCTCCACGCGGATTGCCCTTCGCGCGTCTACGGCTGTGGCCGGCGGCATCCGGGGGCTAGCATGCCGCCAAATCTTGCGCGGGCGGCCTCTCACAAGTGTGGAAGTGTTGTCGCGGTTGCAAACGCCCGGCACGCGTGTCCGGGGTGTGCCCCCCTCACGGACGGCGCTGCCGCCGGCACCTGGAGGGGGCAAACGGACGCGTGGGGTCTACACGGAGGGGATCTTGCTGTGGGTCTGCCCCGGATGTTGCTCCAAAGTGTTCCTATGGGCTGACCTAACACAACCGGGTGGGGAGGTCCATTGGTCAAAGCCCGTCCGTGCAAAGTCAAAGGGGTAGATCCCGTGGTCAAACGCTACAGGGTTAGGCGGGACGGGGGCACTGGGGGTAGCAATGCCACCGGAGCGTCGCACCGGGCCGTCATACATGCGGGGTGGTGTGGTGGCATGTCCGAAGAGGCGGGACGCGTCTCCAGGGCGTGGCCCCCCTCACGGACGGCGATGACACGGTAGTAGACGTTCTGCGGTAACGATGCGGCGTCAATATTACTAAATACTCGGAGCGCGATAAAATCTTGATTTTTTTTTGCACGACGTGGGCACATGTGCTATAGGAACG
>NW_025269703.1:0-1425 GCF_018294505.1 Triticum aestivum | reverse complement strand
TTTTTTCCCTTTTCTTCTGTTTCTGTTTTATTTAATATATCTGCAACTTTGTTGAATTTAATAAAATACCTAGGCAACTTCAAAAATCACCAAACTATTCCTGGCCCATAGTTGGATTATT
This sequence comes from Triticum aestivum, assembly GCF_018294505.1. Taxonomy (NCBI): domain Eukaryota; kingdom Viridiplantae; phylum Streptophyta; class Magnoliopsida; order Poales; family Poaceae; genus Triticum; species Triticum aestivum. The sequence continues at coordinate 1,304 of NW_025269703.1, read as the reverse complement.
TCCAACATGAAACATTTTAGTTTGGAGATATTTGAGCATTTAAATATTTTATATTATTTTAAATGCCCAAATTCAAATATTTATGATTTAATTCAAAACCCTAGGATGGCCTAGGAAAATGTGCACCACTTTTGGCAGAGGTTCTGAACCAAGACAAAAATGATGGGCATTTTAGAAGGGCATTTCAGGTTCATTGAAAAATTATTTTAGTAACCCTAGTTGGTTTCAGAGGGGACTAGGGGTTCTGTCATCCCCATTTCAAGTTTCTGATGAAAGAGTAAACATGATGCAACACTCTAATGCATGACTAGCTAGGGTGTGACAACTCACCCCCACTCAAAAGAATCTCGTCCCGAGATTTGGGTTCCTCCGGGAAGAAGGCGGGATATTCAAGTCGAAGACGATCCTCCCTTTCCCAAGTTGCTTCATCCTCAGAATGGTGCGACCATTGAACCTTGAGAAACTTGATATTATGACGTCGCGTGGTACGTTCGGCTTGATCGAGGATACGAATGGGGTACTCTCGATATGTAAGATCATCTTGGAGATCAAGCGTTTCGTGGTCCACTTCACGGATAGGATCCGAGAAGCAACGCCTGAGTTGAGAAACGTGGAAGACATCGTGAACTTTGGAGAGGTGCGGAGGTAGTTCCAACTAGTAGGCAACTTCTCCTCGTTTGGCAAGAATGCGAAAAGGTCCAATGTAACGAGGAGCCAATTTGCCTTTGATACCGAAACGATGGGTTCCCTTCAGAGGGGTGACTCGAAGATAAGCCTTCTCGTCAACCTCGAAAGTCATAGCCTTATGTTTTCGGTCATATTGACTCTTTTGACGAGATTGGGCTGTTTTCAACTTTTCACGAACGATACGAACTTGTTCTTCTGCTTCCTGAATCATGTCCAGGCCAAAGAATTGTCTTTCCCCGGTCTCTGACCAGTTAAGGGGTGTTCGACATCGTCGTCCATAGAGAACTTCAAAAGGGGCTTTACCCAAGCTAGATTGATAGCTGTTGTTGTAAGCGAATTCGGCAAATGGAAGGCACTTCTCCCAGTCCATTCCGAATGAGATAACAGAGGCTCGAAGCATGTCTTCTAGAATCTGATTGACGCGTTCCACTTGACCACTCGACTGAGGGTGGAAAGCGGTGCTAAAACAGAGACGAGTTCCCATAGCATTTTGGAAACTTTCCCAAAATCGAGAGGTGAAAAGACTTCCTCGATCCGAGTTAATTTCCAAAGGAACACCATGAAGGGACACTATTCGGGAGATGTATAAGTCTGCCAGCTGACTAGCGGTTATACTC
>NW_025269702.1:0-1425 GCF_018294505.1 Triticum aestivum | reverse complement strand
AGTGTGTGTCCGATTCTTTCAAGGATCGCACTACTCTGGGTTTGATGCCGCTCATGATGAGACCATTTGCACTACTCTGGGTTTGGGGATGATAGCCGGAGGCGTAATCGAGCTTAATGCCCATGTTGCCGCACCAAGTTTTCACTTCATCGACTGTGAAGTTTGAGCCATTCTTAGTGATGATGCTGCGGGGGACACCGTAATGGTGTACAACCCCTGATATGAAGTCTATCACTGGTCCGGATTCGGCCGTTTTAACTGGTTTGGCTTCTATCCATTTGGTGAACTTGTCCACCATGACCAATAAGTATTTTTTCTTATGGCTTCCCCCTTTAAGAGTTCCGACCATATCCAGCCCCCAGACCACGAAGGGCCAATGTATGGGGATTTTTTGGAGAGCGGTAGGGGGCATATGGCTCTGATTGGCAAAGAGCTGGCAACCGACGCAATGTTGGACAAGGTCCTATGCATCTGCTCGGGCTGTCGGCCAATAAAAACCTGCACAGAAGGCTTTGCTGACAAGTGCTCGAGCCGCAGCATAGTGCCCTCCAAGTCCGGCATGGATTTCAGCCAAGAGCTGCCACCCTTCCTCTTTGGAGATGCATCTTTGGAGCACTCCGGTGGCACTTTTCTTATCAAGCTCTCCCTCATGGACTTTGTAGGCCTTGGAACGCCGCACAATACAACATGCTTCATTTTGGTCCTCGAGGAGCTCCTGCCTATATACGTAGGCCAAGAAGGGCTCAGTCCACATGGCGATTACAACCATGATTTCCTGAGCCGAAGGTGTTATTTCAGTGGCGAAGCCCCCGATTACGTTAGATGGTTCAGAATCTGGGGTTGTATTCGGAGCCGGACTGGTGTTGCCGCACTCCCCTTCCCATACCACGGATGGCTTGAACAGCCTTTCCAAGAATATATTAGGTGGGACGGGTCGCGTTTAGCGCTGATGCGGGCGAGGATATCCGCCGCTTGATTGTTTTCTCGGGCCACATGGTGGAATTTGAGCCCCTCGAACCGAGCTGGCATTTTGAGGACGGCATTACGGTAGGCCGCCATTTTCGGATCCTTGGCATCAAAATCTCCATTTATTTGTGATATTGCGAGGTTTGATTCCCCGCGCACTTCTAGGCATTGAATTCCCATAGAGACTGCCATCGGAAGACCATGCAACAGAGCCTCGTATTCGGCTGCATTCTTGGAGTCTGTGTATAATATTTGGAGTACGTATTGGACCGTGTCTCCGGTGGGGGATGTTAGGACTACACCCGCTCCCAATTCGGCCAGCATTTTAGAGCCGTCGAAGTGCATGATCCAATTGGAGTACGTGTCGTACTCTTTAGGGAGTTCGGCTTCTGTCCATTCGGCGACAAAGTCAGCCAGTACTTGCGACTTAATGGCCCTCCGTGGTTTGTATGTTATGTC
>NW_025269701.1:0-1425 GCF_018294505.1 Triticum aestivum | reverse complement strand
GAATCCACTCCGATGACTCAATCCGGCAGGTAGGCCTCCTCGCCGTCGAGCTTGCGGTCCGTCGTGGACAGTGGCGACCATTCGTGGGCTCCGTGAACAGCATGTAGCGCTCGAGCCGGACGGCCAACAGATGTGTGCCTGGGCGTACTTGTGTGCGTGACTGCGTGAGTGCTCTGTGTGTGCTGTGTGCATGCGTGCTCTAGCACCTGGGTGTGCGAGATGCCGAGATGTGCTAGCCGTGCGTGTGCCTGGACGTGCATGTGTGTGTGAGTGCTCTGCGTGCATTGTGTGCGTGCATGCTCTAGCATCTTAGCGTGACCGCGTGAGTACGTGTATTGTGTGCGTGCGTCAGCTGCAGATTATTTCGATAAAGGCGTCAGCTGCAGATGAACATAGGAGAAAGCATCTAATTTGGACTGATTTTGGCAAGAGTGGCATTTTGGTCATCCAATCTATAGAATAATCTAAAATCAGGTAGAAAGGGCAAATCCTCAAGTTTCTGGCAACGTTGTGGCAAATCATCAATGTCAATAAAAAGGAGGGCAAATCCTCAAAGTGTAGGGAAAGGTGTGGCAAATCCTCAAATTCCCCATCCAACGGGGAATTTGAGGATTTGCCACACCTTTTCCTGCACTTTCAGGATTTGCCCTCCTTTTTATTAACATTGATGATTTGCCACAACGTTGCAAAAAACTTGAGGATTTGCCACTGACAAGTTAGGCCCGCCATGAGATGACGAAAATACCCCTGAACTGCTTGTGGAATCACACTCGGCTCTCTCCCGCCATGGACGCGGCAGCGGCGCGCCGACCTTCCCTTAGCCTCTCCTCTCCCCACCGCCCCTTTCTTCGACTCCGTGATGCGCCGCATCCGCCATGTTCCCCCCAGCCACCATGCTTCGCCACCAGCTGCCTCGGCTGCTGCTGCTCCGCGGCTGGCTAGCCCCAACCGCTGCTGAGCTCTATCAGACTGCCGCATACCCCGCCATATCTCCTCCTCACTCGCTATCTGGTGGCGCAGATCCTTCCTGTACCGCCGCTCGGGACGGCGCCGCGCGGGGCTGGCAGTGACCAGACCACGCACACGGCCTGGGCGAGCAGCATGCTCGAATGGCGAGAAACGATCTCGATGTGGAGGCGGGGACGCATGAATCCACTCCGATGACTCAATCCGGCAGGTAGGCCTCCTCGCCGTCGAGCTTGCGGTCCGTCGTGGACAGTGGCGACCATTCGTGGGCTCCGTGAACAGCATGTAGCGCTCGAGCCGGACGGCCAACAGATGTGTGCCTGGGCGTACTTGTGTGCGTGACTGCGTGAGTGCTCTGTGTGTGCTGTGTGCATGCGTGCTCTAGCACCTGGGTGTGCGAGATGCCGAGATGTGCTAGCCGTGCGTGTGCCTGGACGTGCATGTGTGTGTGAGTGCTCT
>NW_025269700.1:0-1425 GCF_018294505.1 Triticum aestivum | reverse complement strand
GGGGGGAATTTCGTGGCCCTTGGTGGAGGGGTCCGAAATCAACCCTATCTCTTGTTTCCCCACACATACGGACTCTAAAAATAGCCTATACTTATGTATTTCGAAATTACATGGGCCTGGCCCAATAATAAGGTGACGCAGCACCTAAAATAGCCTCGGGACCAAATTTATGAAGTGGCATCTTGTATATTTCGTCCAAGGCTTCATGCACCCATTATGGTGGCTTCAAAGTCCTGAAATCATCACTTGTAACTCCGTTCTTGTTCCCCTTGCGCATGCCATCATCTCCATGCTTGTTCTTGCTCCAATGTTCATCCTTCTCCAAGCTAGGCCCTTCATTTGTAAGCAAAACAAATGTATCCAATTTAGGCAGCATCATATTCTCATGAACATTAGAATCATTACCAAGAAACGAAAGTACCTGGTAATTTAGTTGGCGTGCACGAGCTCTAGTAATTGGTCCAGTATGTATAGCAGCAGGGGCTGTGGGTGTAACAATTTTATTGATGTCCTCATCATCCTCCCCTTCTTGAAATGAAGTCGTCCTCGACGGAAGTTCATCTTCCTCACCCAAATAAGGGTTCAAATCTGCAATGTTAAAAGTGGGACTAACCCCAAAATCTGCAGGCAGCTCAAGTTTATATGCATTATCATTTATTTTCTCTGACACCTTAAAGGGACCATCAGCACGTGGCATTAACTTTGATTTGCGCAAATCAGGAAATCTATCCTTACGCAAATGTAACCAAACAAGATCTCCAGGTGCAAACACAACATGTTTTCTACCCTTATCTCCAGCAAGTTTATATTTAGCATTCATGCGCTCAATGTTTTCCTTAGTTAACTCATGCATTTTTAAAATCAATTCAGCAGGTTGGTTAGCATCAAAATTAACCTTCTCCGAAGATGGAAGAGGCAACAAATCAATAGGTGCACCAGGCAGGAAACCATACACAACTTCAAAAGGGCACATCTTAGTAGTAGAATGCAATGAACGATTATAAGAAAATTCAATATGAGGCAAGCATTCCTCCCACATTTTCTTATTATTCTTCAAAACAGCCCTAAGCATAGTAGACAACGTTCTATTGACTACTTCAGTTTGTCCATCAGTTTGGGGGTGACAAGTAGTACTAAAAAGCAGTTTAGTCCCCAACTTAGCCCATAAACATCTCCAAAAGTGGCTAAGAAATTTAGTATCACGATCTGAAACAATAGTATTTGGCACACCATGCAAGCGAATAATTTCACGAAAGAACAAATCAGCAACATTAACAGCATCATCACTTTTATGACATGGTATAAAGTGTGCCATTTTCGAGAATCTATCCACGACAACAAATATGCTATCCCTCCCCTTCTTTGTTCGAGGTAAACCTAAAACAAAGTCCATAGATATATCCTCCCAAGGAACACTAGGTACAG
>NW_025269699.1:0-1425 GCF_018294505.1 Triticum aestivum | reverse complement strand
AAAGGGGGGAGGGAGGGCAGCAACACAACAGCCTTGGGCGCCTCCCTCCTCCCCTGCAACACCTCTCTCTCTCTCGCAGAAGCTTGGCGAAGCCCTGCCGGAGAGCCGCTACATCCACCACCACGCCGTCGTGCTGCTGGATCTCCATCAACCTCTCCTCCCCCCTTGCTGGATCAAGAAGGAGGAGACGTCGCTGCACCGTACGTGTGTTGAACGCGGAGGTGCCGTCCGTTCGGCACTCGGTCATCGGTGATTTGGATCACGGCGAGTACGACTCCGTCATCAACGTTCATTGGAACGCTTCCGCTCGCGATCTACAAGGGTATGTAGATGCACTCCTTTCCCCTCGTTGCTAGTAGACTCCATAGATGCATCTTGGTGAGCGTAGGAAAATTTTAAATTATGCTACGATTACCAACAGTGGCATCATAAGCCAGGTTTATGCGTAGTTACTATGCACGAGTAGAACACAAAGTAGTTGTGGGCGTTGAGTTTGCCAATTCTTCTTGCCGCTACTAGTCTTTTCTTGTTTCGGCGGCATTGTAGGATGAAGCGGCCCGGACCGATCTTACACGTACTCTTACGTGAGACAGGTTCCACCGACTGACATGCACTAGATGTATAAGGTGGCTAGCGGGTGTCTGTCTCTCCTACTTTAGTCGAAACGGATTCGATGGAAAGGGTCCTTATGAAGGGTAAATAGAAATTGGCAAATCACGTTGTGGTAATACGTAGGTAAGAAACGTTCTTGCTAGAAACCTACAAACCACGTAAAAACTTGCAACAGCAATTAGAGGACGTCTAACTTGTTTTTGCAGCAAGTGTTATGTGATGTGATATGGCCAGAAGATGTGATGAATGATATATGTGATGTATGAGATTGATCATGTTCTTGTAATAGGAATCACGACTTGCATGTCGATGAGTATGACAACCGGCAGGAGCCATAGGAGTTGTCTTTATTATTTTGTATGACCTGCGTGTCATTGAATAACGCCATGTTAATTACTTTACTTTATTGCTAAACGCGTTAGCCATAGAAGTAGAAGTAATCGTTGGCGTGACGACTTCATGAAGACACAATGATGGAGATCATGATGATGGAGATCATGGTGTCATGCCGGTGACAAAGATGATCATGGTGCCCCGAAGATGGAGATCAAAGGAGCACAATGATATTGGCCATATCATGTCACTATTTGATTGCATGTGATGTTTATCATGTTTTTGCATCTTATTTGCTTAGAACGACGGTAGCAAGTAGGATGAACCCTTATAATAATTTCAAGAAAGTGTTCACCCTAACTGTGCACCGTTGCGAAGGTTCGTCGTTTCGAAGCACCACGTGATGATCGGGTGTGATAGATTCTTACGTTCGAATACAACGGGTGTTGACGAGCCTAGCATGTACAGACATGGCCTCGG
>NW_025269698.1:0-1425 GCF_018294505.1 Triticum aestivum | reverse complement strand
GTGTCGATCATCAATACTCATAGTTTTGGCTGATTCTGGCCCGTATCATGGACTATTACTCACTTTTTTGGGCCCCCGGAGTGATTTCCACGATTAACGAACCACGGGGTGCATTTACGTGTCGGTCATCAACACTCACAGTTTTGGCCAATTCTGGCCCGTTTCTTGGACTATTACTCTGTTTTTGGGTCTCGGCGTGATTTCCATGTTTGACGAACACCGGGGTGCATTTATGTGTCGCTCATCAACACTCGCAGTTTTGGCCGATTCTGGCCCGTTTCGTGGAGTATTACGCACTGTTTTGGAGTATCGAAGTGATTTCAACGATTAACGAACCGCGGGTGCGTTTACGTTTCGGTCATCAACACTTACACTTTTGTCCGATTCTTGCCTTTTTTGTATACTATTACTCACTGTTTTGGGGTCCCGAAGTGATTTCAACGATTAACGAACCCCGGCGTGCGTTTACGTGTCGGTCATCAACACTCACAGTTTTGGCCAATTCTGGCCCGTTTCGTGGACTATTACTCACTTTTTTGGGGCCCCGGAGTGATTTCCACGATTAACGAACCCCTGGGTGCGCTTACGGGTTGGTTATCAACACTCGCGGTTTTTGTCGATTCTGACCCGTTTCGTGGACTGTTACTCACCGTTCTGGGGCCCCAAAGCGATTTCCATGGTTGTTGAACCCCAAGGTGCGCTTAAGTGTAGGTCATCAACAATCATAGTTTGGGCCGATTCTTGCCCGTTTCTTGGACTATTACTTAGTTATGGGGGTCCCGAAATGACCCCGGGTTGTGTTTACGTGTCGGTCAACAACACTCACAATTTTGGCCAATTCTAACGTGTTTTGTGGACTATTACTCACTGTTTTCAGGTCCCGAAGTGATTTCCATAGTTGTTGAACCCCAAGGCGCGCTTACGTGTCGATCATCAATACTCATAGTTTTGGCTGATTCTGGCCCGTATCATGGACTATTACTCACTTTTTTGGGCCCCCGGAGTGATTTCCACGATTAACGAACCATGGGGTGCATTTACGTGTCGGTCATCAACACTCATAGTTTTGGCCAATTCTGGCCCGTTTCTTGGACTATTACTCTGTTTTTGGGTCTCGGCGTGATTTCCATGTTTGACGAACACCGGGGTGCATTTATGTGTCGCTCATCAACACTCGCAGTTTTGGCCGATTCTGGCCCGTTTCGTGGAGTATTACGCACTGTTTTGGAGTATCGAAGTGATTTCAACGATTAACGAACCGCGGGTGCGTTTACGTTTCGGTCATCAACACTTACACTTTTGTCCGATTCTTGCCTTTTTTTTGTATACTATTACTCACTGTTTTGGGGTCCCGAAGTGATTTCAACGATTAACGAACCCCGGCGTGCGTTTACGTGTCGGTCATCAACACTCACAGTTTTGGCC
>NW_025269697.1:0-1425 GCF_018294505.1 Triticum aestivum | reverse complement strand
TTTCTTGCTTCGGCGGTATTGTGGGATGAAGCGGCCCGGACCAACCTTACACGTACGCTTACGTGAGACCGGTTCCACCGACTAACATGCACTAGTTGCATAAGGTGGCTGGCGGGTGTCTGTCTCTCCCACTTTAGTTGGAGCGGATTCGATGAAAAGGGCCCTTATGAAGGGTAAATAGAAGTTGACAAAATCACGTTGTGGTTATTCGTAGGTAAGAAAACGTTCTTGCTAGAACCCAATTGCAGCCACGTAAAAGATGCAACAACAATTAGAGGACGTCTAACTTGTTTTTGCAGCGATTGATCAAGTGATGTGATATGGCCAGAAGTTGTGATGAATGATGAATTGTGATGTATGAGATCATGTTCTTTGTAATAGGATTCACGACTTGCATGTCGATGAGTATGACAACCGGCAGGAGCCATAGGAGTTGTCTTTATTTTGTATGACCTGCGTGTCATTGAAGAACGCCATGTAACTTACTTTACTTCATTGCTAAACGCGTTAGTCATAGAAGTAGAAGTAGTCGTTGGCGTGACAAATTCATGAAGACACGATGATGGAGATCATGATGATGGAGATCATGGTGTCAAGCCGGTGACAAGATGATCATGGAGCCCCGAAGATGGAGATCAATGGAGCTATATGATATTGGCCATATCATGTCACAACTATATAATTGCATGTGATGTTTATTATGTTTATGCATCTTGTTTACTTAGGACGACGGTAGTAAATAAGATGATCCCTTACAAAAATTTCAAGAAGTGTTCTCCCCTAACTGTGCACCGTTGCTACAGTTCGTCGCTTCTAAGCACCACATGATGATCGGGTGTGATGGATTCTTACGTTCACATACAATGGGTGTAAGACAGTTTTACACAGCGAAAACACTTAGGGTTAACTTGACGAGCCTAGCATGTGCAGACATGGCCTCGGAACACGGAGACCGAAAGGTCGAACACGAGTCGTATGGAAGATACGATCAACATGAGAATGTTCACCGACGATGACTAGTCCGTCTCACGTGATGATCGGACATGGCCTAGTCGACTCGGATCGTGTAACACTTAGATGACTAGAGGGATGTCTAATCTAAGTGGGAGTTCATAATTTGATTAGAACTTAATTATCATGAACTTAGTCTAAAACCTTTGCAAATATGTCTTGTAGATCAAATGGCCAACGCTCATGTCAACATGAACTTCAACGCGTTCCTAGAGAAAACCAAGCTGAAAGATGATGGCAGCAACTATACGGACTGGGTCCGGAACCTGAGGATCATCCTCATAGCTGCCAGGAAACAATATGTCCTAGAAGGACCGCTAGGTGACGCTCCCGTCCCAAAGAACCAAGACATTATGAATGCTTGGCAGTCTCGTGCTGATGATTACTCCCTCGTTCAGTGCGGCATGCTTTACA
>NW_025269696.1:0-1425 GCF_018294505.1 Triticum aestivum | reverse complement strand
AGTCCCACATACTTGTGGCACTGCCGCCTTGGTCACATTGGTGTCAAGCGCATGAAGAAGCTCCATGCCGATGGACTTTTAGAGTCTCTTGATTATGAATCGTTTGACACGTGCGAACCATGCCTTTTGGGCAAAATGACCAAGACTCCGTTCTCCGGAACAATGGAGCGAGCAACCAACTTGTTGGAAATCATACATACCGATGTGTGCGGTCCAATGAGCGTTGAGGCTCGCGGAGGATATCGTTATGTTCTCACTCTCACTGATGACTTGAGTAGATATGGGTATGTCTACTTAATGAAACACAAGTCTGAGACCTTTGAAAAGTTCAAGGAATTTCAGAATGAGGTAGAGAATCAACGTGACCGAAAGATAAAATTCTTACGATCAGATCATGGAGGAGAATACTTAAGTCACGAATTTGGTACACACTTAAGGAAATGTGGAATCGTTTCACAACTCACGCCGCCTGGAACACCTCAGCGAAATGGTGTGTCCGAATGTCGTAATCGCACCCTATTGGATATGGTGCGGTCTATGATGTCTCTTACCGATTTACCGCTATCATTTTGGGGATACGCTCTAGAGACAACTACATTCACTTTAAATAGGGCACCGTCTAAATCCGTTGAGACGACACCGTATGAATTATGGTTTGGAAAGAAACCTAAGCTGTCGTTTCTAAAAGTTTGGGGATGCGATGCTTATATCAAGAAACTTCAACCTGAAAAGCTCGAACCCAAGTCGGAAAAATGCGTATTCATAGGATACCCTAAGGAAACTGTCGGGTATACCTTCTACTTAAGATCCGAAGGCAAGATCTTTGTTGCCAAGAACGGATGCTTTCTGGAAAAAGAGTTTCTCTCGAAAGAAGTAAGTGGGAGGAAAGTAGAACTTGATGAAGTACTACCTCTTGAGCGGGAAAGTGGCGCAGCGCAGGAAACCGTTCCTGTGATGCCAACACCAACTGAACAGGAAAACAATGATGATGATCAAGGTACTTCGGATCAAGTTACTGCTGAACTTCGTAGGTCCACTAGGACACGTTCCGCACCAGAGTGGTACGGCAACCCTGTCCTGGAAATCATGTTGTTAGACAACAATGAACCTTCGAACTATGAAGAAGCGATGGCGGGCCCGGATTCCAACAAATGGCTTGAAGCCATGAAATCCGAGATAGAATCCATGTATGAAAACAAAGTATGGACTTTGACAGACTTGCCCGATGATCGGCGAGCGATAGAAAACAAATGGATCTTTAAGAAGAAGACGGACGCGGATGGTAATGTTACAATCTATAAGGCTCGACTTGTCGCTAAGGGTTATCGACAAGTTCAAGGGATTGACTACGACGAGACTTTCTCTCCCGTAGCGAAGCTGAAGTCCGTCCGAATCATGTTAGCAATTGCCGCATACTATGATTAT
>NW_025269695.1:0-1425 GCF_018294505.1 Triticum aestivum | reverse complement strand
CGATGAGATCATCGTGGAACATGTGGGAGCCATCATGGGTATCCAGATCCCGCTGTTGGTTATTGACCGGAGAACGTCTCGGTCATGTCTGCATGTCTCCCGAACCCGTAGGGTCTACACACTTAAGGTTCGATGACGCTAGGGTTATAAAGGAAGCTTGTATGTGGTTACCGAATGTTGTTCGGAGTCCCGGATGAGATCCCGGACGTCACGAGGAGTTCCAGAATGGTCCGGAGGTAAAGATTTATATATAGGAAGTCCTGTTTCGGCCATCGGGACAAGTTTCGGGGTCATCGGTATTGTACCGGGACCACCGGAAGGGTCCCGGGGGCCCACCGGGTGGGGCCACCTGCCCCGGGGGGCCACATGGGCTGTAGGGGGTGCGCCTTGGCCTACATGGGCCAAGGGCACCAGCCCCAAGAGGCCCATGCGCCAAGAGAAGAAAAAAAGGGGAGAGTCCTTAAAGGGGAAGGCACCTCCGAGGTGCCTTGGGGAGGATGGACTCCTCCCCATCCTTAGCCGCACCCCTTCCTTGGAGGAGGGGGCAAGGCTGCGCCCTCCCCCTCTCCCTTGGCCCTATATATAGTGGGGAAAAGGAGGAGCAATCAGACCTAAGGCCTTTGGTTGCCTCCCTCTCCCTCCCGTGACACATCTCCTCTCCCGTAGGTGCTTGGCGAAGCCCTGCAGGATTGCCACGCTCCTCCATCACCACCACGCTGTTGTGCTGCTGTTGGATGGAGTCTTCCTCAACCTCTCCCTCTCTCCTTGCTGGATCAAGGCGTGGGAGACGTCACCGGGCTGTACGTGTGTTGAACGCGGAGGTGTCGTCCGTTCGGCACTTGATCATCGGTGATCTGAATCACGACGAGTACGACTCCATCAACCCCGTTCACTTGAACGCTTCCGCTTAGCGATCTACAAGGGTATGTAGATGCACTCTCCTTTCTACTCGTTGCTGGTCTCTCCATAGATAGATCTTGGTGTTACGTAGGAAAATTTTTGAATTTCTGCTACGTTCCCCTACAGTGGCATCATGAGCTAGGTCTATTGCGTAGATTCTTTGCACGAGTAGAACACAAAGTAGTTGTGGGCGTCGATATTGTTCAATATGCTTGCCGTTACTAGTCTTATCTTGATTCGGCGGCATCGTGGGATGAAGCGGCCCGGACCAACCTTACACGTACGCTTACGTGAGACCGGTTCCACCGACAAACATGCACTAGTTGCATAAGGTGGCTGGCGGGTGTCTGTCTCTCCCACTTTAGTCGGATCGGATTCGATGAAAAGGGTCCTTATGAAGGGTAAATAGCAATTGGCATATCACGTTGTGGTTCATGCGTAGGTAAGAAACGTTCTTGCTAGAAACCCATAGCAGCCACGTAAAACATGCAACAACAATTAGAGGACGTCTAACTTGTTTTTGCA
>NW_025269694.1:0-1425 GCF_018294505.1 Triticum aestivum | reverse complement strand
AGCTCCTCCACAGCAGCGGCACCATCTGCATTAAGGATACAAGTAGTAAGGCATGGGCGTCAAGCTCCCTTACCAGGTGTCCGCGAAGAAGTCGCATACCTTGTGACTCGTCAAACCGTTTATTGACCAGCGCGATGTCCGCATCCGCCTCGTCAAGTTGCCGCTTTAGTTCGGCATATTCATCAGTCCGGATGGCCACCGGAGACCCCGCCACCTATTTAGGAGCGGCGATATGTTATAACTGAGATTATGATCCTCGGCACGTTGTCAATTTTGACAACATACCGAGTCTCAGAGGCTACTACCTATACAGGGCGCATTCTATATGCATAACTATCAGAAGCTACATCATTTTTGCGTACCTCGAACCCCGTCAGTAAGCTTCTGACGGCTTCATGCAATCCGCTCTCCGCGGATGCAATTCTTTCAATCACCGTACCCATTAGAGCACGGTGATCTTCTGAGATAGCCGCTCGCTGAGCAGATCCTTCAGCTCCTCCGACCGCACACCAGTTGGCGCCGGACCTTCTGGCCCTGCCGGACTTGGGGAAACCCTCCGCGACGACACCTCGGGGTCGTTCGCCTCGCACGAGGGTGCGACAGGTGGAGGCGTTTCGCTCTCCATCATCTCCGGAAGAAGATCCCCCGAAGACGAGCTCTGCTGAGAAGGGCTGAGATCCGAACTACAAGGTACAATTTCGGTTATCTTTAGAAATAAATACATGGATGTTCCTTATTTACAAGACCCCTTCTTTTTACTCACGGCTTGCTGGAGGGCTGATCCCCTTGGGGAAATAGTGCGGCTGGGTTACTTCCCAGCGCCGGACTCTCTGACGAAGATTCCTTTCCCCTCTTTGAGGCCTTGACCTCCGGATCTTCTGAAGCGGTCCTCTTCTCTCCTCGAAAGATGGGACTTTTAATCCCTCCTTCCTTGATAGCCTCCTTCGTAGAGGCAGTTGCTTCCCCGCTCCCCCCTTCGCCTTCTTCAAAAGGCGCGGCCTTCAACATCTTGGTCAGCATGGGATCCGGCGTGGTCTCTAGGAGGGGAGCCGGACACCTTATTAACTTTGCCTTGGCTATCCACTCCTGTTCAAGAAATGGCTCCTTTAAAGGGCATATATATATGATAAATGAATGAATAGCTTGTCCGGTTATAGGACTACTTACTTGAGTATCTGGGCGATTGCAGCTTAGTCCTGCGTCCTCAGTCAGGTCCGGACACTTCTCTTATGATCCGAAGAACAGTTTATACATCTCCACGGGCGTCGTGCCCATAAAATTTTGGAGAGCTCGTGGTCCCTCTGGATTAAGTTCCCACAGGAGGAGGGGGCGACGTTTGCAGGGCAGAAGGCACCGGATCAACATAACCTGCGCCACTGCAACCAGATTGATCTCTCTTTCTTGGAGGTCTCGAATACGGCCCTG
>NW_025269693.1:0-1425 GCF_018294505.1 Triticum aestivum | reverse complement strand
CTGATTCATCGGGGATGAATCAGAGGTGTGTGAACATGTCCTACTGTGTGTGAGCTAAGTGTGTGAACACGATTTGGTAAAGGTAGCGGTGAGAGGCCATGTAGGAGTACATGGTGGGTTGTCTCATTGCAGCCGTCCTCAGGAACTGAGTTCTGTGTTTGTGATCCATGATTCAGCTACTACCACGCATTGGGCCCGAAACCAATGGACCCTCTCGGCTTCTTGATCACCCTTGTCCTCTGTCCAGGAGTTGCAAGTAGTTTCTGGTGTTTGTAGTATGCTGGAGGCCGTGGGCAGCGCTGACCGTAGGGGTGGGCTGTGATGCGGTAGGCACGTGGCACGGTGTACCGGGCGCCTGTTTGGTGTCTCGGGAACCCTGTTCACATCGTTTGGGGCTGTGAGCGAAACTCCGGCCGGATCTCCTCATGGATGGAACCCGAATAGGCAATAAACCTGGACTAGAGACTTAGGTGATTAGGTAGGTCGTGGCCGACACCCACGTTGGGCTTCCGCTTGAAGGTTGCCGAGTACATGTCGTGTAAACGGCGGTAAGTGGTGAGAGCGTGTGTGAAGAAGTACACCCCTGCAGGGTTAACCTAATCTATTCGAATAGCCGTGTGCGCGGAAAAGGACTTCTGGGTTGCTTATATCAGTTCATAGACAAGTGAAAGTGGATACTCTAAAATACGCAAGATAAGCGTGAGTGCTATGGATGGCGTTCTTGTAGGGATACGGGAGCGGATCCATAGTGGTGTATTGATATGGTGAATATGTGGACTCGTGTGCGCCACCTCAAAAGAGTCGCTTGCAGTCGTAGTTTAGGATAGCCACCGAGTCAAAGCTGGCTTGCTGCAGTTAAACCCCACCATCCCTTTGTTGATAATGATGCATATGTAGATAGTTCTGATGTAAGTCTTGCTGGGTACATTTGTACTCACGTTTGCCTATTTTATGTTTTTGCAGAGAGACTTCAGTCTCACTAGTAATTCCGCGTGGTCTTCGACGTTTAGCTTGTTACCTCAGCTACGATCTTGTGCCCTCGGCAGGATCTGATAGATAGTCAGGCTTCTCAGCCTTTTTCATTTATAGATGTCTGTACCCAGACATGATAGCTTCCGCTTGTGCTTTGATTTGTATGCTCTGAATGTTGGGTCATGAGACCCCTGTTTGTAATATCTCGCTCCTCGGAGCCTATTGAATAAATTACTTGAGTCATAGAGTCATGTTGTGATGCCATGTTGTATTTGCACATATCGAGCATATTGTGTGTATGTTATTGAAATGCTTGGTATGTGTGGGATCTGACCATCTAGTTGTTTATCTTTAGTAGCCTCTCTTACCGGGAAATGTCTCCTAGTGTTTCCACCGAGCCATGGTAGCTCGCTACCGCTCCGGAACACTTAGGCTGGCCGGCATGTGTCCTTC
>NW_025269692.1:0-1425 GCF_018294505.1 Triticum aestivum | reverse complement strand
GTTCTCCAATACCTGGCAGGTTCTCCAGGGATCTCACTGGAGCTATGATCCTGTGATGGTTCCTTCTCTTTGGGTGTCCACCGCCCGCGCTGATACCCGTCGTGCGCTAGGGTTTTAGTTGTAGTAGTGATGTTATATGTATGATACTATTCGGGATGTATTAGTGATAATATTCGACGATGTACGAATGCATGAGATGATTTACTTTTGCTTATTGAATGCATGCTAATTTGAATACTTATTTATTTTACGATTTGGTTTTGCTTGTTGAATGCTCATGTCAATATGTGTCCTATAAGATATTTTGAGTACCCTGGAGTTGTCTTCGACCGATTTTTAATTAATGTTTCAACTATGAACATAGGAAATGTCTGACAACGAAAAGGATTTCGGTATTTGCAAATACTGCGAAGACGAGCGCGGCCTGTGCGACGGAATCTTCCTAGATGATGATAGGCGCTTCAGCATCAAGCTGCACGTGAACTTCGAAGTGGATACAGTAAGTCACAACGACACGTCTTTTTTCGTAATTAAGCATGACACACTACAGGAATCAGCTATTTTGCCATCTGCCATGGCGGACGGCAAAGGCATGAACGGCGGACGGCAAAGGCCTTTGCCGTCAGCCGCGGACGGCAAAAGGCTCCGGCAAAGTAGGCTACGGTAAACAGCTACTTTGCCGTCTGCTTCCTGGCGGCTGACGGCGAAGCCTCTTTGCCGTCTGCCGCGGACGGCAAAGAGGGCGGACAGCAATAATTGTGCTCTCAGTCCGTTAAGTGGCTAACGGCAGGCCTTTGCCGTCTGCCGCGGACGGCAAACTTTCTAGTGGCTTTGCCGTCTACCAGCGGACGGCAAAGTTTCTATTGTCTTTGCCGTCCGCCGTATGATGTCATCTACACGTCACTACATGGCAGGCCTTTGCCGTCCGCCGCTGACGGCAAACTCTTTGCCGTCAGCCACTGTAGGCAAACTGACCAAATGGGTCAGCTCCCAGGAAGCACAGCTGGATGCCACGTGTCCTCTTTGCCGTCCGCGGCAGACGGCAAAGAGGCCGTTGCCGTCTGTGGCAGACGGCAAAGAGCCTGCATATTGGGTCTTTTTTCTGTTTTTTATTAAATCCCACAATTTTCACAGAAAATATATATGACATATATAGATATACTTCACAAGGCAATTACAGAGCAAACATATAAGATATCCAACATGCATAGTTCCATCATACATAGTTCCATCACATAACTTCATCACATAGTTCCATCATACATAGCAAGTTCAACATAGAGGCATCCAACCATATATATTACAATAGTTTCATCCAACGATACATGCATAGTTCAACGATACAAAAGAAACAGAGAAAGGGATAAGGAGCACTCCATCTATGCAAGCTTTCGTCAAGTGAACGAAATCTGCAAAATGAAAAAT
>NW_025269691.1:0-1425 GCF_018294505.1 Triticum aestivum | reverse complement strand
ATGTTTGTTTGGTATTAGCCTCGTACTATCGGCACCCCTTCATCTAGTGGATATGAATAGTGATCGTTGTTGCTAAGATGGTGGCTTCAGACTACCTGATGTACTATTTTGTAATGTCTTTGTGAATAATTAATAAAATGGTGGTAATCCTCCTTTTCAAAAAAATACTAGTACACAGACGTCAACCCACTCCCCGCTCCCTCTTCCTCGCCGGCCAAATATTGTGGTATGACCCTTTTGCAAATGTTTCACGAGATCTGACCCAGGTTCAAGAAAATTTCGGGATCTGACCATTTTCCTACCGCCAAGGTCGATGGCGGTAGGGTTTACCAGCCTACCTCCAAGGTCCTTGGCGGTAAGCAACTTATCCACGTTAGCGCAGTGCTGCCCTACCACTAGATAGGCCGGCGGTAGCCTGTGTACCCCTACCGTCGAGGTGCCCGACGACAGGTCAATAGACACACTGTATTTGATACTTAGAAATTATTTGCGGTACGGAGTGCACCCCGACCGCCGAGGGCCCCGACGGTAGGCTGTATACCAATACCGCCATCGATCTTGGTAGTAGAAAAAGAGTCAGATTTTGAAAAAAAATCAAACCAAGGTCAGTTCTCGCTAAAATTTCGCAAAATGGTCAAGACACCAAATTCGCCTCCCTCACCCGGGAAAAGCCATGTGCGGTGGATGGTGACGGCAGGACCTCAAGTGTCTTCCTGCGCTCCGGCGCGGTTTATTTCTCAGCTCTCACATCCTTGCGGCAGTAGGTGTGCGACACCATAGGCTATCATACCTCCTTGGATCTATGGTGCTTGGGTTGTATACAGTAGGGCCGAGGCCTTTGTGATGCCGCCTATGGATCCTCTGACAATGACATGTGCACAGTGGCTCATAGTAGGTGATGCTAGAGCCTGGTACTCGGGCATGTAGTTGCATGCTCCTCGCGGTGGTGCGACAACTGCAACGGCTCTGTTTGTTTTCCGTTGTGACGGCCAACACTAGTGGCCGCGGATCTAGGCCTTCCCAGATCTGGCTTGCGACGAGTAGCGGGTCCCCGGGGACCGCCCGAAGGCTAGGTCGGTTGTGAAGTGGCATTGTAAAAGAAACAACAACTTACTGAAGTGATGCAATGGTAGAGTGGGAAGGATGCAGCTTTGGCTTGTCATGTCTTGGTTTTGTCCGTCTCTACCACATTAGTTTTGTAGTATGTACGCACAAGGCTTTGGCTATCCCCATTGGTCTGTAGTTCATGTATCGCAGGCCTGACCCTGGTTGGGTGTTAATATCCATGAGAGGAATTTGCCACATGCAGGTATCTCCAGGCATGTATTTTGTGGAACGGTCTCAATCTCAGTTTCTCATGATCATTGTGTGTGGATGTACACCTCTATACAACATCTTCTTCTTCGGCAAGTGGTGAGAGCAGCA
>NW_025269690.1:0-1425 GCF_018294505.1 Triticum aestivum | reverse complement strand
TGATGAGGACATCAATACAATTGTTACACCCACAGCCCCTGCTGCTATACATACTGGACCAATTACTAGAGCTCGTGCACGCCAACTAAATTACCAGGTACTTTCGTTTCTTGGTAATGATTCTAATGTTCATGAGAATATGATGCTGCCTAAATTGGATACATTTGTTTTGCTTACAAATGAAGGCCCTAGCTTGGAGAAGGATGAACATTGGAGCAAGAACAAGCATGGAGATGATGGCATGCGCAAGGGGAACAAGAATGGAGTTACAAGTGATGATTTCAGGACTTTGAAGCCACCATAATGGGTGCATGAAGCCTTGGACGAAATATACAAGATGCCACTTCACAAATTTCGTCCCGAGGCTATTTTAGGTGCTGCGTCACCTTATTATTGGGCCAGGCCCATGTAATTTCGAAATACATAAGTATAGGCTATTTTTAGAGTCCGTATGTGTGGGGAAACAAGAGATAGGGTTGATTTCGGACCCCTCCACCAAGGGCCACGAAATTCCCCCCTCTTCCTCCATATATACAGCCCTTAGGGCATCGTTTAGACTTTGGGATTTGTTTAGTTAAAAGTTAGCCATTGCAACTTCGTGTGCTTCGTTTGTGTCCAACGACCAGACAAAGGCGTCACAGAACCCCACCTTGATCAATAAAGCTTTCATCTTATATTCGCAATATCCAGATTGCAATCTCAGTTTCTTGCTTGTTCTTCGTTTGCTCGCAGGAAACAGACCCTCGTGGTCAGGTTGATCGTGCTCCGGCGTGGTCAATAACCTCTCGGAGTTGGTTTAGCGATTGCTAAGGCGCGACGACCTCGCACGTTCGTAGTCGGATCGTCAAAGTCGACTGCCACCAAAGCGATATCCATCATCTCATCAAAAGACGGGACACCTTTGCCTCTATCATTGATGTCCATCTTGCACCACTCCTTCTCCTTGGCTGCTTTCATGGTACCTGAGCACACAAAGTGTCTCCGTTTGACGTAGTAGCCATGTCTCAAATGGCTCAAAGGGAAATTCAACAAGGAGAGAGTTAACCTCGGATTGGGTGGCACGTGCTCGGGCTCTTGTCATGGGTCCTCTTGGAGCAAGTGTGGTCGAAGTAGAGTCCATGGGGATGATGGAAGGATGCTCTGCATCATCTCCCCTCCCTTGGGAAAGATCCGACCTCGGATCAAAATCTTCATCACCATGGAAAGGCGAGAGGTCTTTGACGTTGAAGATGTCGCTCACGATGTACTTGTCTCGTGGGAGTTCAATCTTGTAGGCGTTGTCGTTGTAGCGTGCTAGCACCTTGAAGGGTCCGTCTACTCGAGGTAAAAGCTTGGACTTGCGTTCATTGGGGAAGCGGTCCTTGCGAAGATGCAGCCACACTAGATCACCAACATTGAATACCATGGGTTGCTTGTTGATGTTGA
>NW_025269689.1:0-1425 GCF_018294505.1 Triticum aestivum | reverse complement strand
AAACAAAAACAAACGCCGCATTAACGGCAATAGCAATGAGTATACGGCAGTCAACGCCGGATTTCGAGGCTCCAAGCCCGGTTAACAGAAGAAGCCATTCAAAAGAACCACTCCGGGCCCGTCCCATTTGGACCGAATACTCGACCGCTCCTGTCAAATACATGGAACCCCCGAAAAGCCAGCTAACCACACCAACAGAGATTGTTGGGTATTCAAGCAGGCAGGAAAATTAATCACCGAAAACAGTGACAAGGGGCTACACAGCGATGACGAGGAAGAGACCCGGCTGCCAAACAACAGGGGACAAAAGGGATTCCCCCGTCAAGTTCGGACGGTAAACATGATATACGCAACGCATATTCCCAAGAGGGAGCAGAAGCGTGCACTAAGGGACGTATACGCGATGGAGCCAGTCGCCCCAAAATTCAACCCATGGTCCTCTTGCCCGATCACTTTCGATCGAAGAGACCATCCGACCAGTATCCGCCAAGGCGGATTCGGCGCATTGGTTTTAGACCCAATCGTCGATGGATTTCACCTCACGAGAGTCCTGATGGATGGCGGCAGTAGCCTGAACCTGCTTTATCAGGATACAGTGCGCAAGATGGGCATAGACCCTTCAAGGATTAAACCTACAAAGACAACCTTCAAAGGCGTCATACTAGGTGTCGAGGCCAGTTGTACAGGCTCAGTTACACTGGAAGTGGTCTTTGGATCCCCGGATAATTTCCGAAGCGAGGAGTTAATCTTCGACATAGTCCCGTTCTGCAGTGGCTATCACGCTCTGCTCGGACGAACCGCGTTCGCAAAATTCAACGCGGTGCCGCATTATGCATACCTTAAGCTCAAGATGCCAGGCCCTCGTGGAGTCATCACGGTCAATGGAAACACGGAATGCTCCCTCCGAACGGAGGAACATACAGCGGCTCTCGCGGCAGAAGTACAGAGCAGCCTTTTAAGGCAATTTTCGAGTCCGGCCGTTAAACGACCGGACACGGCCAAACGCGCCCGGAGCAACATCAACCAAGACCACCTGGCACGTTCTGAGCACGCGTAGCAATGCGGCCTCAACCCCAGCCCTCGCTCAACTGTAAGACAAACTCTCCGCGTACATAATTACGCCCTGGAGATACCATGGGCATAGGGGGAGAGGCACAACCACAACAGACCCATAGTGCGGTTCGACCACACCAGGGGCTCCCAAGTGTGTCGCTCTTTTTATCTTTTATTTTTCTTTTTTATACAGAACTCTGTCCGGCGGCGAATCTGCCGAACTCATGATGCAACAGCCAGGGAGGGACAAAGGCCGCGACAAACACTCAGGTGGTCTCCATTACGAGCATTAAATTTGTTAAATGCACCATTTCGCGGCCTACCCCTGGAGGGAGACGCCTTTACTTCGTCCAATCCCTTGCTTTCCGCACT
>NW_025269688.1:0-1425 GCF_018294505.1 Triticum aestivum | reverse complement strand
AGATGTCCTCACCCGCGCAGAAGCGGGTCATGAGTGATGTGAGGGCTGCCATGGATTTCGGCTTTTCCTGTCCCAGGTGCCGGGCAAGCCACTCGTCGCGGATGTTATGCTTGAAGGCCGCGAGGGCCTCCGCATCCGGACAATTGACGATTTGGTTTTTCTTGGTTAAGAACCGTGTCCAGAATTGCCTGGCCGATTCGTCTGGTTGCTGAATTATGTGGCTTAGGTCATCAGCGTCTGGTGGTCACACATAAGTGCCCTGGAAGTTATTGAGGAATGCGGCTTCCAGGTCCTCCCAACTCCCAATTGACTCTGCTGGCAAGCTGTTGAGCCAATGTCGGGCTGGTCCTTTAAGCTTGAGGGGGAGGTATTTGATGGCGTGAAGATCGTCACTGCGGGCCATGTGGGTGTGAAGAAGATAGTCTTCGATCCAAACCGCGGGGTCTGTTGTGCCATCGTAGGATTCGATATTGACAGGTTTAAACCCTTCGGGGATTTGATGATCCATTACTTCATCTGTGAAGCATAGTGGGTGTGCGGCACCTCTATACTGGGCGATATCACGACGGAGCTCAAGGGAGCTTGGTCTACTTTGTTCGGCCCGGCCGGACTTACTGTGTCCGGCGCGACGATTATCGTCACGTATCGTGGGACGCCCACGCGATCCGTAGATCGATCTTGATTGTCTTGTCTTATCCTCCAATATATCTCGCAAGTCCGGAGTGTTCCCCTGTGGCCGTGTGCTTTTCGAGCGATGCCGGGGTACGGGTCTGGTGAAGGGCCTAGAGGCCACTCTGTCGCGACCACGGGGTGGTCGGTCAGCCGTATTGTCTCCTGGTGATGCGGGTTCGTAAGCCTCCTCCTCTAATCGGGGGAGCATCTTGCGTTGAGGGTAGCTTTTGGAGGGGCGTTGGAGCTCATGCTCTTCGGCCGCGAGGACTTCAGTCCATCTGTCGGCTAGCAGATCCTGATCAGCTCAAAGCTGTCGCTGCTTTTTCTTGAGGCTGTTCGCCGTGGCCATAAGCCTGCGTTTAAAACATTCTTGTTCGACGGGATCCTCAGGCACGACGAATTCGTCATCGTCGAGGCTCGCTTCGTCTCCAGAGGGAGGCGTATAATCCTCTGCCTCCTCCCCTGCCGCTCCTTCATAAGGGCTGGCATCTCCGTCCTCCTGCGCTGCATCTTGCAGGAGCGGGTTGTCTTCGGCACTGTCCAGTGTATTATTATCTCCGGTGCCGGAGTCTTCATTCTTGCTGTGGCGGGATTTAGAGCGGCGCCGCTGACGCCAGCGCTTGGGCTGCTTTTTGGAGGGGTCATCCTCCTCTTTTCCTTCGCCATTCCCATCTTTTAGGATATCCACCATGTATATGTCATACGATGATGTGGCTGTCCAATGCCCAGTGGGCGCTGGTTCTTGGTTGTCTC
>NW_025269687.1:0-1425 GCF_018294505.1 Triticum aestivum | reverse complement strand
AGCATGAGAAGACAAATATTAAGTGGTACTCGCTCTCGTCGCAGATTAATGGCACCAGAGTGACAGCCCTTTAATTTCTGGTGGGATCAGTAGCTCCATATAATTGCCAGGCCAGTATACGTCGGCCTCCTGCTGCATTGATGGAATCTCGCTTATGAATCTCTTTTTCTTTTTAAGTTGGAATCGCTTATGATTCTTACTAAGTTACAACTAGTATGATTAGCTAAGTTACAGATACCATGGTCACATGGTATTATGATTCGATTAATTAATAATTCCTGTGTATATATCGGTCGGAACTATCCTTCAACAAGCGTCACTTGCAAGCAGTTGAATCCACTTTAGAGCAAAACTATTCAACTGGTGGTAGTCATGTTACTTTCCCATGGAGCAGGCATTCTGGAATTGAGAGCCGTGCTCTGTGGCAGCCACAGCCAGCAGTGAATGTGCATTTTATTGTAGGTATAGTCTATACATGACAATATTCTCACATGACAACACTTTTTTGTAAGTGACATATCAGCTGTAGAGGGTAGAGACTAGAGAGTAGAGCCTATGACCATGCCAACTTTCTGTCACGCGAAGGACCCAACAAAACTAGCGGTCAGGAGTTTAAGAGGCCGGGGGGACATAAGTGCCAAGTTTCAGAACTCAGGCTCCTTGAAACCCGGTATATTTGGAAAATCAAATATGCTATTTCATAGATTTTTAAAATATAAAAATATACACATGTTTGCTACACATATGTAAAGCTTCATTAAATACTACGGTTATTTGTGAGCTACACAAAAGGACAAATTCCGGCTTCATACAACAAAAAAACATTTTAATATACATTCTTTTTTGTGTCATCGCATATGAACAAATATTTTTTATGAAACTTCTTATGTACATACTATGTATATATGTATACTGTAAGACAATAGGCTTTGGGGGGAACCAGCACAACCCTTTAGGGGTGGCCTATCACATATATATATAATGAGGTGATATACAACGTTACAATATACACATATAAATACAGTCTAACACCCTCCCTCAATCTTAGCCACTTTCTAATGAATCTAGAAGGGTAAGATTGCGCCTGCAAGTCTCAAACTGTGGCAAAGGCAATGGCTTGGTGAAGATGTCAGCAAGTTGATCCTTGGAAGAAATAAACTTGATCTGTAGTTGCTTCTGAGAGACACGTTCACGCACAAAGTGATAGTCAACTTCAATGTGTTTCGTTCGGGCATGGAATACCGGATTTGCAGAAAGGTATGTAGCACCGATGTTATCACACCAAAGAACAGGAGGCTGTGATTGGGGTATACTTAACTCCTGAAGCAAGGACTGTACCCAGATGATCTCTGATGTGGCATTGGCCACAGCCTTATACTCAGCCTCAGTACTGCTACGCGAGACAGTAGCCTGTTTCCGAGCACT
>NW_025269686.1:0-1425 GCF_018294505.1 Triticum aestivum | reverse complement strand
AATATTTAGTGCTAACCAAACAGGTCACAGTAAATAAAACTATGATATTTGAAAAAACTGCAGTATTCTTAGAATACTTAGAAAATACTTTACTATCAAACAGGGCCTGATTGATTTGGTTGCTTGATTTGGTTTAATGGCTGCTGGCGTCTGAATGTTGTCTCCTAGTTTAATGGGTACCATAATTGTTTCCGTTGATTTGGTTGTCACTCTCCTCTGGATGAGATGAGATTGAGTTTGAGATTGAGATTGAGATGCTGTCTGACTTGCAGTTAGCACAGCATTTTCTTAAGCTATGATGAATCTGGAGATTAAACTGGTACCTCAAACTCAAACTACCATCACCAATCAGGCTGGAAACTGAAACCACCAAACCAAACTATCTCAAATTAATGGTTAAGATGCTAGATTTTTTCGCTGGTATTAGACTTGTGTTTTACTCATAAGTTCCAGCTAACTATCTCAAATAAAGGAAGATGGACCTAATTAGTCTGATGTAAATTTCTACTGCACTGGAACATAATATTGCAAGGCTGCTTTGATTGATGTGTCTGGTCAAATATGTATATATGATTAAGGTCAGTGCTGTGTTTCTCAGGTTTCACACTGCAATGACCAATGTTCTTTCCTAGAAACAGATAACTGGATTTACTTGGGCAAGGTCGCTACAGCTTTATGCCTATTTCAGTGATTATTAACTTTATAAGAATGCAAATATATGATTTAAAACTTAGCATCTCTTGTTCTGCAAGATACCGCTGTCCAATAAATAGTAGCAGCGACAATCAGTTCTTGGTACAGTGTGTAGTCCTGCAGAATACTAAGGTGTGGTACAGGCGCACCTTAGTCGGGCTTAATGTTCAGATGCCCCGGGCTCCACAAGCTTTTATGAAAATGTATCATGTTACTGTCCGTGACTCTCTCTTTTTTGCATGTTGTGATGAAGGCCTTTTTTGCCTTGTCCACCCAAGAGGCCCTTGAGTTTGCTGGAATGTCGATTAACTTCCGTTCCAGCAAATTCGGGTACTCCATATGTCCTATTTTCAGCAAAGGTCATGCTGAAATTTTCCGTGAATTTTAGCATGACTTTGCTAAAAATAGGACATATGGGGTACTTGTGACTAATGCATGGGCCGGGGTATCTTAGTAGTTAATTAAGTAGGATCAAGTGCCCCGGCGTACTTGTGACTAATGCATGGCTTTTAGGGTGCCTCGGTGTCGATAAAAACCGAAATGATGAAAAGTTAGGCTTTTAGGGTGCCTTGGCGTCGAAAAACCCTCAATGATAAAAGCTTAGATTTTAGGATGCCTCGGTGTCGACAAACCCTAAATGATGAGACCATGATCTTGTTCCTTGACAATAACCAACTTTTTGACCAAACTTTGTTTCTATTTAGAGAGAAACATGGCCCACAACGATGAGGC
>NW_025269685.1:0-1425 GCF_018294505.1 Triticum aestivum | reverse complement strand
GGCCAACAACGGATCGATCCTCGTCTCGAGGTTCGCTCCACATCAGAGGTGTGTTATTACAAGATGGCAAATCTGTTGCATACTTTTCTGAAAAATTGAGTGGGCCTAGTCTGAACTACTCTACTTATGATAAAGAATTATATGCTCTTGTTCGGACCTTAGAAACATGACAACATTATTTATGGCCCAAGAAACTTGTTATACATTCTGATCATGAATCTTTGAAACACATTAAAAGTCAAGCAAAATTGAACTGTAGACATGCTAAATGGGTTGAATTCATTGAGACTTTCCCTTATGTCATAAAACACAAGAAGAGTAAAGAAAATGTTATTGCTGATGCATTGTCTCGTCGTTATACTATGCTATCACAACTTGACTTTAAAATATTTGGTTTGGAGACCATCAAAGATCAATATGTGCATGATGCTGAATTTAAAGATGTATTGCAGAATTGTAAGGAAGGGAGAACTTGGAACAAGTTCATTCTTAACGATGGATTTGTGTTTCGTGCTAACAAGCTATGCATTCCAGCTAGCTCCGTTCGTCTTTTGTTGTTGCAGGAGGGGCATGGAGGAGGATTAATGGGACACTTTGGCGTCAAGAAGATAGAGGATATACTTGCTACACATTTCTTTTGGCCAAAGATGAGACGGGATGTTGAGCGTTTTGTTGCTCGCTGCACTACATGTCAAAAAGCTAAATCACGACTCAATCCTCATGGTTTATATATGCCTTTGCCTGTACCTAGTGTTCCTTGGGAGGATATATCTATGGACTTTGTTTTAGGTTTACCTCGAACAACGAAGGGGAGGGATATCATATTTGTTATCGTGGATAGATTTTCTAAAATGGCACACTTTATACCATGTCATAAAAGCGAAGATGAGGTTAATGTTGCTGATTTGTTCTTTCATGAAATTATTCGCTTGCATGGTGTGCCAAACACTATTGTTTCAGACCATGATACTAAATTTCTTAGCCACTTTTGGAGATGTTTAAAACTGCTTTTTATTACTACTTGTCACCCCCAAACTGATGGACAAACTGAAGTAGTCAATAGAACATTGTCTACTATGCTTAGGGCTGTTTTCAAGAATAATAAGAAAATATGGGAAGAATGCTTGCCTCATATTGAATTTGCTTATAATCTTTCATTGCATTCTACTACTAAGATGTGCCCTTTTTAAATTGTGTATGGTTTCCTACCTCGTGCACCTATTGATTTGTTGCCTCTTCCATCTTCGGAGAAGGTTAATTTTGATGCTAAAGAACGTGCTGAATTGATTTTAAAAATGCATGAGTTAACTAAGGAAAACATTGAGCGTATGAATGCTAAATATAAACTTGCTGGAGATAAGGGTAGAAAACATGTTGTGTTTGCACCTGGAGATCTTATTTGGTTACATTTGTGTAAGGATAGAT
>NW_025269684.1:0-1425 GCF_018294505.1 Triticum aestivum | reverse complement strand
CACACACAATTATCCCTACCACTGCTTCACACTTCAGGCGTTTATATAAAAGGATGCAAAGAAGTGTGAATAGGAGCACACATTGTAAATATCACGTTGTGAGGCAATTAGTGGGTGGTATAAATTAAGGATCTCTTTGCCAGACAAGTAGTTGGTGGTGTAAATTAATGTGATAGGAGGTGAAATATGAGAGCAACAATTGTATGGGTATGTATACTCACTACTATATGTAACATGCAAGGACGCTGAGAAAATGAAAAGAAACGAAGTAGAGTACGCAAAAGGTAACATATGGCTGTTGCAAAGTGACGTGGAAGGATACTGAGAAATGAAAATAAACTAGGAGCTCAAGTAGAATACGCGAAAAGGTGACTCCTGACTAGAGCCAGTTCTCTATTAAGCAGAAATATATCCTATTTACTTTTTTGCAGTGACAATTTCAAAAGTAGTATTGAGTATCGACTATGTTACTGTTTAGTGCAGACGCTATGCTGAAATCAGCATGTTCACTGACAACTCTGATGGATTAACTTCATGTGTGACGCTCCTGTTCAGTTGATGCCTCATGGTTGTTCAGATATTTATTACTACTAGCAAACGTTCCCGTGCGTTGCAACGGGGGAAAATAAGTTGACATGCTTCGCTGTGAAGCAAATGGCAATTGTCCCAATTAGTTGGCATGGTAGAAATAAGTTTGACGATGACAAAAATGATGGATCAATTAACGGTAGGACTCTTTGGGGCGCTAGTCCAGAATATGGGACATGAATGCTAGTAACCTAATCGGGTGAACAACTCCATATTTTAGATTAGAGTACTGATAATAAAAATATCGCACACATAGTGCTTATTTTTATTTACTGACATCAGACAATTAAAATGTGGTATACATTGTCCAACTCCAAAGCAGGTATGCTTCTATCGTGTGCTAACCGTGAAATCCTTGTCGTATAGATGTTTTATATGTTCCTATTATGTTGAGATATATGTAGGATTAAATCTTTGCTTAGTCTATTGATCCTCAATTCACGATTAGATGTAATTTGATCTATTCTATCTTTCTTTTGTTCTGACTGCATATTTGCTTTTTTCATGCGCATTCTTTTGCCCTTGTGAGATTTTTCAAGAATGTGTTGATTAAAAATAAATTGATTAGATTCTGCATCATAATTAGAGCATAGGTAACTACTCATAAATTAATTTAATTACATTGCACATAAGCATTAGAATATATGTGTTGTTTAAATAGTAAAGTTTTACTTCTTCCATGTACCCCTTTTTAAAAGTGTGGATCATTTTGGCTTGAAGTTCATGTTTTTTTGATAAACGGCTTGAAGTTCAAGTTGATATTTGCTGTTAGAGAATAGTTTAGACAAACATAACGAAATTCAACCTGACAAAAAAATTAGCATCAAATCGGGCAAC
>NW_025269683.1:0-1425 GCF_018294505.1 Triticum aestivum | reverse complement strand
TTTTCTAGTAGACTCCTTCAGTCTCGCTATTACTATCCATAGCTTTCAGTGCCTAGTCTGTGCCCGCATTTTGGCTCTGATTCATCCTTAATAAGTTCCACCTAAGTTTAGACAAGAACTTCAGATTTATGTAAACACTTCGTTTGCTTAATGCAGAAAAGTCATTTTGCTACACTAAGGTTTTGCTAACAAGGCCATTGATCAAATATTGTGTTTCTTTTTCTTGCACCATTTTTTGGTGGGTATGGGTGTAGACTGGATGAGGCTAACTATCAGCTGGCCTTTTGAGTTGGTCTAATGTCATACTCCCTCCGTCCCATAATGTAAGACGTTTTTTGACATTAATATAGTCTTAAAAACGTCCTACATTATGGGACAGAGTAGTAGTTGCTAAAGGATGCAGCGGTACGACTCTGTAGAACAGATCATGTTCAAGCCCAGACGAGATCAAATTCGAGAATAAAGCCCCTGTGTCATCCCCGCGGGGACTCGGGTGGCGGCGGCGCCAGCCCCCCCCCCCACTAGTGGGGTCGTTGGCGTTGGGGGCTCGGAATGGGGGAAACCCTTAGTCGACAGGCAGCGGTCACAATGTCGGCGATGCTCCGGGCATCGTTTTCCTTCATATAGGCGGCATCGAGGTCCAACCCTTGCCCCCCTCCCTCTGCGTCCAGGTGAAAGCTCTAAATCCATTGGATTGGGCGGCGGTGGTGCTCGTCGTTTTTCTTCCTGAAGACACGCCTTTTGAACTTTGGAGTGGTGGCGGGGCTTTGGTGTGGGTGGTCAGCTGCTGGTGTATCTTCGGTGCTGGTCCCATTCAGTAGCCCGCAGTGCGCATGTTGGTCTTTGTAGGAGGCAGTGACGATGTAGGAGTTTTTCTTTGTGAGGTGAGCTGGCCGTGCTTGCAGTTCACTCCCAGGCATCGAGTTGGCCTTGTTCATTCTTGCTCAGGGGTGAGCAATTCTACCTGCCGACGGTGCGGCTTCGATCCAGGGCGAGAGGCCAGGGGGCCTTCTTTGGAGGTAGAGACGAACTAGGGAGTAACTTCGGGTGGCCTCTTGGGAGATGAGGGAGCAAGGTATTTCTTCGGCTGCATGCAGCTCTCTTGACTTAGTCTCTTCGATGGCTTGACCTCGTGTTTGCCGAGGGCTCCAATGCTCAAGTTTTCTTGGTGCTTTTGGAGCATGTTAGCTGCTAGTTAGCATCTTGTATCTTTTGTCGTTTCATTTTTGTTTCTTTTTCTTTTTCTTATTAGTTCGGTTGGATGGTTCGGAAGTTACTTTATCTATAAAGCGGGGCCAATGCCTTTTTCTGTAATGTCATGGTTGCAATCTTGCGGTTACCAAATGCATATAGCAAAGTGATTAAATAGTATGTTTCCCTTCCACACTCTCATTCCATGCATGGAACTTCGTGTGCATCACAACT
>NW_025269682.1:0-1425 GCF_018294505.1 Triticum aestivum | reverse complement strand
GAGCCGCCGCTCGAGCCCCGCCACCCCCCCGCCCTCGCCGACCCCCGCCGGAGCCCCAAGCCGCCCCGCCGGAGCCCGTCCCGACGAGGTACCGAGCCGCCGCCGCCCTTGCCGGTTTTCTGAAAAAAAACCCGTTCGTTTTTTTCTAAACCCTAGATCGGTTTATTTTTCTTCGGTTTTAGTATTTAGTGAACGTTCACCGATCCGTTCGTTTTAATGAATGTGTTCGTCGGATTTTCGCTGTTAACAAACGTTCGTTCGTTAACCGTTCGTCAGTTTTCTTTTTCGTCGGATTTTTCCGCGATTATTCCAGATCTCGATTTCAGATCAGATCTTCGTTTTCGTTTAACTTTTCGCTCGTTTATCGGAATCAGGCGATTCAAGCGCCTAGAGTTTCGTCTCGAAATTCTCTTTCCGTTTAACCTACTCAAACAAGTTTTTGCTACTGTAAAATTTGACCTAGATCCAGATTAGTAAACGAAGCTTGTTTCTTTCGCCGTTTGACTTTCGTTGCTTCGTTCGAGTTGATTCCTTTTGCAAACCGGAGTTCTTAAGTTGAACTTTCTGGTTGGATCTTTTATTCGAGTTTTACCTGTGCATTAGATGAGTACTTATTGTTTGCTTGTTTGTTTGCGATAGAGTACCCGGAGTGCGCCGCTTGTTACTTCGAATCTCTAGGTTTCGCGGATCATCAGCAAGGCAAGTGACACTTTGATCATACTTTTCCATACCCAGTTTTATTTGCATTAGATCAATCCTCAAACATTGCATGGTTAGGATCTAATTAAATTGTGGGTATTGGGAAGTAGTTGAGGTAGTACCTATTACCTGTGTTATTTATCAAACCCTTGGGAGTTACTTCTACGCTTGCTTATATTGCTATGCTCGTAGACGTGGATTGGGTTTGAGAGATATTCATGACAGATGTGAGATTGTTAATAATGGTTTACTTAAGGTGGCAACTAAAACTCACATCTGGGTGGATTGAGGCACCTGGGGAACCCAGTGCTGCCTGTATTTTTGGATATCCCGGGGTACCCGTGTGATCATCCTATGGACCGCCACCCAGGCTCAAAGGGATCATAAGATTATTCATGCTAGAAACTTCCGTGTGCAGCCACAAGCTATTATGGGCTCTAGCATAGTTGAGTAGGTTACATGATCTCTTGAAGAGGTGGGCTAGCAGATGTAGGGGAAAGTAGGTGTAACTGTCCATCCGGAGTAAAGGGTGATTGTTTCTGAAAGACTGTGTCTCGGTCATCCGTTTCTCAAACATCATGCAGTGCGAGAATCAAGCGGAGGCGATCGAGTCTTGTGGGGAAAAGTGCACAAACCTCTGCAGAGTGTACAAACTAATCATGGTTAGCCGTGTCCCCGGTTATGGACAACTTGAGTATCTAGTACCTGGATTATCATGTGAATCTC
>NW_025269681.1:0-1425 GCF_018294505.1 Triticum aestivum | reverse complement strand
ACATCGTTTGGGGCTGTGAGCGAAACTCCGGCCGGATCTCCTCATGGATGGAACCCGAATAGGCGATAAACCTGGACTAGAGACTTGAGTGTTTAGGTAGGTCGTGGTCTACACCCACGTCGGCTTTCGCTTGAAGTCTGCCGAGCACATGTCGTGTGCAGACGCTAAGTGGTGGAAACATGTATGAAGAAGTACACCCCTGCAGGGTTAACATCATCTATTCGAATAGCCGTGTCCGCGGAAAAGGACTTCTGGGTTGCTTATATCAGTTCATAGACAAGTGAAAGTGGATACTTTAAAATGCGCAAGATAAGCGTGAGTGCTATGGATGGCGTTCTCGTAGGGGGACGGGAGCGAATCCATAGTGGTGTATTGATATGGTGAATATGTGGACTCGTGTGCGCCACCTCAAAAGAGTCGCTTGCAGTCGTAGTTTAGGATAGCCACCGAGTCAAAGCTAGCTTGCTGCAGTTAAACCCCACCATCCCCTTGTTGAAAATGATGCATATGTAGTTAGTTCTGATGTAAGTCTTGCTGGGTACATTTGTACTCACGTTTGCCTATTTTATGTTTTTGCAGAGAGACTTCAGTCTCACTAGTAGTTCCACGTGGACTTCGACGTTTAGCTTGTTACCTCAGCTACGATCTTGTGCCCTCGGCAGGATCTGATAGATAGTCAGGCTTCTCAGCCTTTTTCATTTATAGATGTCTGTACCCAGACATGATAGCTTCCTCTTGTGCTTTGATTTGTATGCTCTGAATGTTGGGTCATGAGACCCCTGTTTGTAATATCTCGCTCCTCGGAGCCTATTGAATAAATTACTTGAGTCGTAGAGTCATGTTGTGATGCCATGTTGTGTTTGCACATATCGAGCATATTGTGTGTATGTTATTGAAATGCTTGGTATGTGTGGGATCTGACTATCTAGTTGTTTATCTTTAGTAGCCTCTCTTATCGGGAAATGTCTCCTAGTGTTTCCACCGAGCCATGGTAGCTTGCTACTGCTCCGGAACACTTAGGCTGGCCGGCATGTGTCCTTCTTCGTTCCTGTGTCTGTCCCTTCGGGGAAATGTCACGCGATGAATACCGGAGTCATGTTAGCCCGCTACAGCCCGGTTCACCGGAGTCCTGCTAGCCCAGTGCTACAGCCTGGATTCACTCGCTGATGACCGACACGTTCGATGCTGGGTCATGGATGCCTGTCCCTGTAAGTCTGTGCCACTTTGGGTTTACGACTAGCCATGTCAGCCCGGGCTCCTTATCATATGGATGCTAGCGACACTGTCATATACGTGTGCCAAAAGGCGCAAACGGTCCCGGGCTAAGGTAAGGCGACACCCGTGGGAATACCGTGCGTGAGGCCGCAAAGTGATATGAGGTGTTACATGCTAGATCGATGTGGCATTGAGTCGGGGTCCTGACAG
>NW_025269680.1:0-1425 GCF_018294505.1 Triticum aestivum | reverse complement strand
GACTGGTTTGACACCAGTGTGATGGTGAAGATTACCTCAGAGGAGGCTTAAAATTTTATGTGCACGTGTTAGGAATAACGCACAATACCTTAGAAAAAAATTCCTTTAAAAAGGTTGTCCAATATCCCGTTCATGAAGAACATGAACTCGGGCCGGATTCGTATTCGCGCAGAAAACAGATTCGAAAATTGGTCCACTCAACGGAAGGTTCCCGGAGTTTGAACCGTCGGATCGTGCTAAAATTTGGAGGGGTGGTAGATATGGGAATTCCGCAGTAGATGAATGGTTGGATCTTCCAAAGGACCTCCAAGCTGGGCTCTGGAGACCACACCCTAAACTCGTCCAGATTCCTGTCTAGGATTGACAGGTCTACGGTATATCGTAGATCGTTAGAGATTCCTCCATCGGAACGCGACGAAATTTTGCAGGGTTGTTATATACTTAATTCCGCACAATTCCACCGAAGCAATCGTTAAAGCAACACTCGAGGAAGCGGTGGCGGCGGATACAAGTTAGCCATCCAGGAAAACAGTGCGGTCACTCAAGGGCAATGTTGACGTTGAGCCCCTGAGCTCCATAGATGATTCCTCCATGATCTTGATAGAGATCGGAGTTGATGATGACAAGGACATATTTCCGATCTTGACGATCCAAAGAGGAGCCTGGTCCTCGGCCCAGTCGAGGTGACCAGTCGAGCCGGCGATGAAGACGCCGCTGTTGCAGTTGATCTGCAAGCGAGCCATTGATCCTTTTGCCGATCACACAGCGGAACTCTCAATGAAAGCACCATTGTCGGTGTCAAAACTGGCGGATCTTGGGTGGGGGGTCCTGAACTGTGCGTCTAAGGATGATGGTAACAAGAGACAGGGGACACAATGTTTACCCAGGTTCGGGCCCTCTCTATGGAGGTAATACCCTACTTCCTGCTTGATTGATCTTGATGAATATAGGGGTTACAAGAGTTGATCTACCTCGAGATCATATGTTGAGGTATAAACCCTAGAGGTATGATGAGTAATATCATAATGATCTATCGACTAGCCTGGCCTCGGCTTATATAACATACCGGAGGCCTAGGATAACAAGAGTCCTAATCGAATACGCTGGTGGAGAGGAGTCCTTGTCTTGATCACCAAGTCTTGTCGATTCTTCCTTGTGTATACATCGGCTGTCCGAACTGGCCCATGAGTAAACGACCATGGGGGTCCTCGGCCTAATCCAACTGATCGGGAGACGACGTGGTGAGTACCCCCTAGTTCAGGACACCGTCACATACCTTCAGCCCCGAGGGTGAACTACTCCCTCCTCATCATGGAGAGCGCCGAGATGATGAAGATGGCCATCGGTGATGGATCCCCCCTCCGGCAGGATGCTGGAACAGGGTCCCGATTGGTTTTTGGTGGCTACAGAGGCTTGCGGCGGCGG
>NW_025269679.1:0-1425 GCF_018294505.1 Triticum aestivum | reverse complement strand
TCCGTAACCGAGATAGTCGTGCACCGTCGTGAGCAGCGCGGCTCTCATAGGGAAATATTCTTTCTCTGCGGCGTCCCACGTATTGGCTGGCGTTTTCCACATCGTGTCTAGCTCCTCTTTCAGCAGCCCCAGATATAGATTGATGTCGTTCCCTGGTTGTTTCGGTCCTTCGATTAGCATACTCATGTGAATGTACTTCCTCTTCATGCACAACCAGGGGGGAAGGTTGTACATCCACACAAACACAGGCCAGGTGCTATGTGTGCTTCTCTGGCTGCCAAACGGATTGACTCCATCGGTGCTCGCGCCCAGCACGATGTTCCTTGGATTGTTCCCAAATTCTAGGTCTTCGAAGTTCAACGCTTGCCACTGGCTCGCATCCTTAGGGTGACTCAGCATCTTGTCTTTTTTATCTATCTCCGGATCATTTGCGTCATCTTCTCGCTTCTTCTCCTCCCTATCCGCGTGCCAACGCAGGAGCTTTGCTACCTTAGGGTCCGCGAAATACCACTGCAGACGAGGAGTGATCGGAAAGTACCACACCACTTTTCGAGGAGCTTTCTTCCTCTTCTTGTATCGAGTGACGCCGCACACCGGACATATGGTAGACTCCGCGTGCTCGTCCCGATAAATGATGCAATTTTTCATGCACACATGGTATTTCACGTGCGGTAAATCCAGAGGACACACGATTTTCTTCGCCTCCTCCAAACTGGTCGAGCACTTGTTCCCCTTGGGAAGACGTTCGTGCCAGAATGACATGTTCTCGTCGAAGCATGCGTCGGTCATTTTGTGTTTTACCTTCATCTCCAGAGCCATGAGCGTTACTTTCAGGCGGGTATCCTCGGGCCTGCATCCTTCATACAATGGAGTAACCGCGTCTAACTCAAGTTGATCCATCTTGGCTTTCTCTCGGGCGGCAGCTCTTGCGTTATCTGTCTGCTTGAGAAGAAGCTCTTGAATATGAGGGTCCTGCACCCAGCCCATCGATGGTCCAGCGTCGTCTGCTCCGCCGGCATCATCATCTTCATGATCATGCCCGTCGTCTGCTCCGGCATCTTCCTCATCATCATGTCCTGCATCTTCTACATGATGACTGTGTACAGCATCACCGTCGTGATCATCTCCTGGGGATTCTTCGTCTTCTCGCCCGCCCGAGCCGCGGTGGTTGTCTTGCTGCCCTTCCTCATTTCTTGCCCGGCCCCCATGGACGACTTCGTAGTCATCTTCATCACCTTGCCACCGATAGCCATCCATGAAACCACGCAAGAGCAGGTGGTCCCGCACCTGCCAGGATTCCGGGTCCGCAATAAGGCTCTTCAGCTTGCATCTTCGACACGGACATCTTATCTCCGTCTCGTTCTTTTGAAGCATCTCGGCCTTCGCGGACCTCAAAAACCTATTCACGATGCCTTCGGTCATCAT
>NW_025269678.1:0-1425 GCF_018294505.1 Triticum aestivum | reverse complement strand
TCTATGTACGATGTGGCGACTAAGGGAGTCCTGGATTAGGGGGTATCCGGACGGCCGGACTGTCGGACTATGAAGATACAAGATTGAAGACTTCGTCCTGTGTCCGTATGGGACTCTCCTTGGCGTGGAAGGCAAGCTTGGCAATTCGGATATGTAGATCTCCTTCCTTGTAACCGACTCTGTGTAACCCTAGCCCCCTCCGATGTCTATATAAACCGGAGGGTTTAGTCCGTAGAGAGGACACACAATCATACCATAGGCTAGCTTCTAGGGTTTAGCCTCTTTGATCTCGTGGTAGACCAACTCTTGTACTACTCATATTATCAAGAACAATCAAGCAGGACGTAGGGTATTACCTCCATCAAGAGGGCCCGAACCTGGGTAAACATTGTGTCCCCCGCCTCCTGTTACCATCCGCCTAGATGCACAATTCGGGACCCCCTACCCGAGATCCGCCAGTTTTGACACCGACATTGGTGCTTTCATTGAGAATTCCACTGTGCCGTCACCGTAAGGAAGGATGCCTCGTCTCGTTGTTAAAAACAACATTACCGCCGGGGGAGCCCTCGCTGTCAGCCAAACTCTCCGGCTAGGCAGTTTCATCATGACCGCCCGTTCGGCTACTGCACTGACGATGACTTCTCGGGTCATCAAAAATAGCCTCCACGTCGGCTCGGAATTTGCCGAGCAGATGGATCCAATGGAGCTATCATCCCTAAACGAGCTCTTGGATCGCATCGCCGCCTTGGGAGTCGCTATGGACTATGATCAGATTAGGCTTAAACCCGATCAAAGGGAGATTAACTCTCCACCGGTCACCCATCATATTGCGGTGGTGGAGGAACAATGCGGCGATTCTTCCTCTATCTTGAGGACTAACTATGTCCGGATTCCTGAGCTCTCCGAGCTGGATACCCGTTTACGGGAGGACATCACCCAAGCCCTGAACCTAGAGTCAGGCGGCGGGCCAGACTTATCGGGCAACATCCCGGAACCCGAACTTCCAAGATTGGAAACTCCTCGGCCCCTGGGTCTCAGATCAGGTAAGGGTTTGGACTCAAATCCACCCACCCACCCAAACATAAACGATCTTTCCCACATCAGGCAAGCGCCCCAGGAAACAGTACATCATTATTGGGCCAGATTCCTCCTTGTGATGAACAAGGTTAAGGACTGTCGCGAGGAAGACGCAGTCTCATTTTTCCGCAATAATTGCACGGACAAGGGAATCCTTAACACCATAAGTCTCCGTGACATATCACTCTTCGCTGACTTGGCGTCCATAGTACGAAAGTACTATGCGATGGAAAGCGCCTGGAAAACCGAAATGAAATTTTGGGATAATCCGGCTCCAAATATACACCCAATCCGAAGTAAAAGGTTGCACTATCATAAGACACCCGAGTTAATTACAAAGAAGCAAAA
>NW_025269677.1:0-1425 GCF_018294505.1 Triticum aestivum | reverse complement strand
CTAGATTCGCCAATATCTAGTTATTTTGTCGATGATGCCGGCTAGCATTATTTGGGGCCGATGCATTTTTTTATATAGTGCACTCATTTAGTCTATTTTATAGACATCTGGTTAATATAACACCATTTACGATTTGAGCGGCATTTGTTTATGCATCAGGAAGTGCGAATATTACTTTCTATACACACAGGTTTGAACAAGGTTAATTTGTGCTGCATGACTCATTTTCGCATATCATGCACGCATGTGATCATAGAACATGCGACTAAGTATGGTGTCTTTTGACGAGCACCTATTGTTTTGCAATATTTTTTATATGCATTTTATTTGTTCATCATTTTTTATGTTGATTTTCCCCGAGTCATACCTTGCCGTGATTCCACTGAGAACAAATTCTTCACTCTACATAAGGGAATAAATACCTTGATTTGTGTCACGTCATTGATACAGAATGAATATATTTAAATGCGTAAATGCATACAATAAAAAGGAGATCAAACATTGCAGGTACATTATTTCCAGAACTCTTACATTTACATAAAAGATCTGTTAATTACATCTCCGAAGAGAAAACCCCTGATTAAGAATTCCCTATTACATAAGATTGCAACACATTCCTATTACAACATGCTACAAAAAAAAGAAATTCATCCTCGCGATCGTCGACGCCGGCATGCTCGGGGGAGCCTTGGACTTTGTTGATATTATCATATGCGATGACTTTCATTTATATTTGTTTTCATTTGACTCGTACTGGTATTGGCAGTACGTGTGTGCATGCTTGAATGACTTACCTTACTTTTCCTTGTTGACTAACCACTATATAGACTTTGATTTATTTTCTTTACTTTGTATGAGAAAGTCATCTTAATGGTTAACCAATCTGTTAAATGAGTCTTCAAACATCATGATGCATCCGTATGGGACATATAATCATGCACGTGTTCTGTGCAATGCAACTACTTTAGTACTAACAATTGTAGTACTCTTTGTTTTATGAGTAGATGACATCTATGTTTTCATACTATTTGCAAGCCGTATGGGGGATGCATGATCTAACTTTCATCTTATGCGAAGATAAGCTAGATGCGACCTTTTTGAGCATACACATATATGGAGCAGATAACAGATATTTAATTTGTTTTGGTGGCATATGCAAGTGCACTACAATATTTCGAGTGCGATCAAACTCAGATTATGACTCTGGTCATCTTTTAGTTTTTTTAATGTATGTCCATAGGAAGGGACCATACAATTTATTTTGGTTGGGTGGATGTACACCAATTCACCTAGAATTAGCAGGACGTGTCCATTTTACTTTGCATGCGCCTACACTAGATTCGCCAATATCTAGTTATTTTGTCGATGATGCCGGCTAGCATTATTTGGGGCCGATGCATTTTTTTATATAGTGCACTCATTTAG
>NW_025269676.1:0-1425 GCF_018294505.1 Triticum aestivum | reverse complement strand
ATATATATATATATATAATATACTAATAAAAGAAATTGGTATCCTTAGCCCATTTTGCTATTTTATAGAAAACTCCCTAATGTTTCTGACATTAAACCCGCAGTACATATCAAATGTTTTTTTAAATACTCATATCTTTCAAACAGTAACTCCAAATTTAACATGTTATATATGGAATTTGATTAGAAAAATATGTAGAATCTGAATATGATGTTATTTTACCTGTTAAAAATCTAGGCTACAATGTTAATCAACAATGCATTATGATCCGATAAAGATGAGATGTCGCGCTATTGTCCTATATATAAGAAGAAGAAAAAAGAGGACATGCATAAAAAAAAGTAAAAAGGACACATGCATGACAAAAAATGAAATAAAATACAAGTTTGATAAGATATAAATAGTGATGAAACATGGACCAATACCTATGACATGTATGCCAAGAAATAGTGATGAAATAGGGACGCAAGTACATGCGTCCGCGGGAGACCATACAAAAATGTTCTTTTCCAGAACAAAAAAAAACTGAAAACTGCCATTGATGCACACATATCTCCGTAGTGTGCTAATGTTTCATCGTTTGTTTTTGTCATTTTTCTTTACTCGCCCATAACAACATCCCATTCCGAACATGACACGAATAAATGTATGATCACTTGTCTGTTTCTTTGTACGGATTAAATCTACACGCAAGCCGTGTTGAAATAGAACACATGTGGAATCTTAAAGTGCGCTTCTACAGGTTAAGACCATCTTTATTTGGGCCCTAGCTACAAATTCTCAGATTATATACCATTTTTTCTTTACTCGCCCATAACAACATCCCATTCCGAACACGGCATGAATAAATGTATGATCACTTGTCCGTTTCTTTGTACGTATTAAATCTACACGCAAGCCGTGTTGAAATAGAACACATGTAGAATCTTAAAGTGCGCTTCTACATGTTAAGACCATCTTTGTTTGGGCTGTAGCTACAAATTCTCATATATAGACCATTTTTTTATAAATTAAGAGTGTGTGGTATATTTTTTCTCCCGTTACCACAAATCAAATCATTTACTTTGCTTGGGTTGCTTTTTGTGTGTCCTTTTCGTTATTTATCCGCAATGATTCCCTGGAAAGAATATATCATGTCCTTTGCTCTTTTAGTGACTTTCAAATCGTAAGATATTCAAGTGAAATGCTTAGAAGTACGAAGTGAGGACACTGCAAACTCGAACCTACAAATATGCACCACTTCCATCGAAGATCTACTCATCCACTTGGCCAAAGAAAACTCATAGATTGTAAAGCATTACATAGCTATAACAATCACACATAATAAAGTTCACAAAAGACACAACTACATTGAATAGAACTCGGAGGAGAACACTGTATTGAAGATTAGAGAGAGAGAGAGAGAGAGAGAGAGAGAGAGAGAGA
>NW_025269675.1:0-1425 GCF_018294505.1 Triticum aestivum | reverse complement strand
CCGGCACGGGAGCTTAATGCACCCGGGTGTACGCCGGCCGGCACCTCTGCAGCAAGCGGCCCCTCCGTCAACTGCACGCCCGCCGTTGGCGGTGCCTCTACATTAGCCGAGCTCGACGCCATCATCACGGTAACTAATTAAGCCTCTCTCGGCCGAGGACTTCATCTCCTTGCCTTTGACTGGGCATCCCTGACGCCCTACATGTTTTCGCAGGGCGCCGCCGACGTTCCGTGCACTCTCCTCCACTTCGTGAACAACGAGTTGGTCGATGTCGCCAAGGGCAAAATCGTTCAACCGGGCAACCCCTTGTTCCACGGTACCCAGATGCCACCCAACTTGTTTAGGGTTCAACTGGTTCGGGTGCTGCCAGGCTGCGACGACTTGTTACCTCCGAATCGACCCGTCGGGGCCGACGATGATGACGTGATGACCCTCAGCGCCTGCCTGAGCTGGCCCCTGCTTTGGCCGAAGAGCTAGATTCGTTTGGGGGCGGGGGACACCACCCCAAAGACAACACCGCCAGTCGTGCCGGCGCCAAGTCGGCCCCATGGCAAGACCGCCGTAACGGTGCCAGACATCCCTATGCCACTGGATCCAAACATGCATATGGCACCGGATCAGAATGACGACGACGACGACTATGATACATTTGGCAACGTCGATCAGTACTTTGCCGAGCATGGGTACGATGGCGACTTCATGGGGCCTCCTTCTCAAGAACCAAACCCAACAAAAGACGTGTGCGATCTAGCTCGTACCGCGGAGAAGCCAAGTTGCAACAGGCGCCGTCTGGCGTTCAGCTCTCAGGAGACGCCTCCAGCTGCCGACTTCACCGAGCCTCAGATAGGCGAGGTGCAAAATATTATCAGCCCCAACACACTCAAGAAGGCGGTCTGTGAGCAAAACTCGGTCCCATTACAGGAGAAGAAGAAGGCACGCAAAAGAAAGACTAAGAAGGGTGCGAGCCAGCCGGCACCGAGTACGATCCGTGCTCAGGATGGGCCACCTTCACCTAAGGATATCTCGAGGAGGGTGCATGTGGCGGGTAGGGCGATGCTACCACCAAATATGCTCAATGCTGCAACCGGTGCTATGCGGAGTCTGCACGACAGTGTTCTTTCTTTGGAGAAGCGGCGTCTCAGAGAGAAGGATGTGGCATACCCGGTTTTTGTGGCCAAGGTGCCAGAGGGCAAGGGCTTTGTGGATGGCGACATCGGGGGTACGATCGTCCTGCGGTTTGATGACATCTTTGCTATGTTTAACCTTCATCCGCTGCACTACACCTTCGTTCGGCTATTTTCGCTGAGTATGGAGATGCGGATCATTCGCGACAAGACCCCGGACATCGTGATAGTCGACCCCTTCTACATGCGTGCCAAGATCTTGGGCAGCGCTGGGGACCGGCAAGTCGCGAGTTCTTACCTC
>NW_025269674.1:0-1425 GCF_018294505.1 Triticum aestivum | reverse complement strand
GAGGGAATTTTTTGGATACTTCTCCATCACCAAAAATTATGAAAAAATACCATCGTTCCTATAGCACATGTGCCCACGTCGTGCAAAAAAAATCATGATTTTATCGCGCTCCGAGTATTTAGTAATATTGACGCCGCATCGTTACCACAGAACGTCTACTACCGTGTCATCGCCGTCCGTGAGGGGGGCCACGCCCTGGAGACGCGTCCCGCCTCTTCGGACATGCCACCACACCACCCCGCATGTATGAGGGCCCGGTGCGACGCTCCGGTGGCATTGCTACCCCCCCAGTGCCCTCGTCCCGCCTAACCCTGTAGCGTTTGACCACGGGATCTACCCCTTTGACTTTGCACGGACGGGCTTTGACCAGTGGACCTCCCCACCCGGTTGTATTAGGTCAGCCCATAGGAACACTTTGGAGCAACATCCGGGGCAGACCCATAGCAAGATCCCCTCCGTGTAGACCCCACGCGTCCGTTTCTCCCCTCCAGGTGCCGGCGGCAGCGCCGTCCGTGAGGGGGGCACACCCCGGACACGCGTGCCGGGCGTTTGCAACCGCGACAACACTTCCAGACTTGTGAGAGGCCGCCAGCGCAAGATTTGGCGGCATGCTAGCCCCCGGAGGCCGCCGGCCACACCCGTAGACGCGCGAAGGGCAATCCGCGTGGAGGGAATTTTTCGGATACTTCTCCATCACCAAAAATTATGAAAAAATATCATCATTCCTATAGCACATGTGCCACGTTGTGCAAAAAAAATCATGATTTTATCGTGCTCCGAGTATTTAGTAATATTGACGCCGCATCGTTACCGCAGAACGTCTACTACCGTGTCATCGCCGTCCGTGAGGGGGGCCACGCTCCGGAGACGCGTCCCGCCTCTTCGGACATGCCACCACACCACCCCGCATGTATAAGGGCCAGGTGCGACGCTCCGGTGGCATTGCTACCCCCAGTGCCCCCGTCTCGCCTAACCCTGTAGCGTTTGACCACGGGATCTACCCCTTTGACTTTGCACGGACGGGCTTTGACCAATGGACCTCCCCACCCGGTTGTGTTAGGTCAGCCCATAGGAACACATTGGAGCAACATCCGGGGAAGACCCACAGCAAGATCCCCTCCGTGTAGACCCCACGCGTCCGTTTCCCCCCTCCAGGTGCCGGCGGCAGTGCCGTTCGTGAGGGGGGCACACCCCGGACATGCGTGCCAGGCGTTTGCAACCGCGACAACACTTCTAGACTTGTGAGAGGCCGCCGGCGCAAGATTTGGCGGCATGCTAGCCCCCGGAGGCCGCCGGCCACAGCCGTAGACGCGCGAAGGGCAATCCGCGTAGAGGGAATTTTTCGGATACTTCTCCATCATCAAAAATTATGAAAAAATACCATCGTTCCTATAGCACATGTGCCCACGGCGTGCAAAAAAATCA
>NW_025269673.1:0-1425 GCF_018294505.1 Triticum aestivum | reverse complement strand
ATCCCTGTAAGTCTGTGCCACTTTGGGTTTACGACTAGTCATGTCAGCCCGGGCTCCTTATCATATGGATGCTAGCGACACTATCATATACGTGAGCCAAAAGGCGCAAACGGTCCCGGGAAAAGGTAAGACGACACCCGTGGGGATACCGTGCGTGAGGCCGCAAAGTGATATGAGGTGTTACCGGCTAGATCGATGTGACATCGAGTCGGGGTCCTGACAGCGTTGGTATCAGAGCTTGACTGTCTGTAGGTTTACCAAGCCAAACTGGTCGAAGTTGAGTCTAGAAATTCTTTAGTTATATAAGGGAATTGATTGTGGGATGGAACGTAAGGCTCTTTTTACTCCTTTACCTCATGGCCCTCTGATCTGAGTCATCCTATCTTTCCTACGGGGTTAAGGAACTAGGCTTCTCTTCCGTCTACCAGGATCACGTGTTACTACTCCGTAGTCCCATAGGATTTGTTGATCAGAGTCATACCCAGTTTTCGAGTATTTCCGGTGTAGTCTGTTTAGTACTATCTCAGAACCTTGAGTGATGATGATAAGTATGTTACCACCCTATGTTTAGTAGGATGTCTCATTCTGAGCATTTTACTGCCGTTATGCTGCCGGAATTTCCCTAGGAGTTCGAGTAATACTAATTCCTTGTCCTACATTCTACAGTCGATAGTTGATGCTGATTCCGTCCTTGGTTTCGTTTTACCAGGATGTCATCAAGTTCTGTTGTTCGTAGCCAGAACCATGGAGATGGTAGGGATGAGGATCCTCCTGACCAGCCTTCGTTGCCAGAATTCATGCTAGAGATGGAGAGGAACAAGCGTGAGTCTAACCGCTTGTTGGCACGTATTGAGGAGAATACCGCACATCAGCTCAAGGGATCAGTGACCATTCATGACTTTATCCGCTTGCACTCACCTACCTTTCATCATTCCATCGAGCCACTCGATGCAGATGACTGGCTCCATAGCATCACCCATAAGCTGCGTTCCGCGAACGTAGCTGAAGATGACAAGGTCACTTATGCCACATATCACCTAGAAGGTCCTGCTAGTCTTTGGTGGCAGAACTATGAGGCTATGCTTCCAGTTGGCCAGATTCCTACCTGGAAGGATTTCACTGAGGCTTTTCGCGAGCATCACATTCCCCAGGCCCTTATTGATCGCAAGAGAGAAGAGTTCTGTAGTTTCACCCAGAGTAAGATGGCTGTTGATGCTTATAGCAGAGAGTTCGAGAACCTTGCCCGCTATGCCACAGAAGAAGTGTCCACGGACGCCAAGAAGCAAGCTAGGTTCCGGAAGGGTCTCAACCCCAAGTTGCGTCGTGATCTCCACCTGCATCATTGTGATACATTCCAAGCCCTTGTGAACAAGGCCATCAATGCAGAGACAGCTCAACTCACTTACGAGGAGTCTCGTAAGCACA
>NW_025269672.1:0-1425 GCF_018294505.1 Triticum aestivum | reverse complement strand
AATAGAAACACACAAGAATATGATCCTACAGACTACGAACAAGTGGTGGTGGTGGGTGTCACAAATCCGTCAAGTAAATCTCAAATTCTTACCAGTTCTTACCCAGCAGCAGGCGGTGATCGGCAACCGTTGTAGTCAAAAACTCTCAAAGCTTGGATAGAGCGATTACCAGGGAGAGTCAAACGCACGACGTAGATGTATGTGGAGCTGGGAAGGCTTATAATATGGTAGCAAAAAGGGTCAGCAATAATCAATTCAGAGATGCAAAGTTGAATAAACGCTCAACGACGGTACTGTGCTGGTCCTAGGCTAGACTGTGCTAGAGACGCGAGCCTAGAACACTAACAAAATCACGGCGCGGCACGTAAACAAGGGAAAAGCACACTCTGGAATTTTTTTTTTCGCTCTTTTTTTGCGCTATTTTTTTTTGCGCTGTTTTTTTTTTGGCGAAAAATCACTATAATGGCGAGTGTCTCAAAACTCTTCTTAGCTCAAACTGACAGGATGGGCACGAAATTTTTCCGACCAATTTTTTTTTTTTGACTGCCCGGACCCAAAAACTGGAAACGGGTCAAAAAAAACTTCCTATAATGGCACCTGTCTCAAAACACTCAGAAACACCTAAAAATAGGATAGCCAGAATTTTTTTCAAAAAATGCGTTTTCGAAAATTTTTGGGCCTA
This sequence comes from Triticum aestivum, assembly GCF_018294505.1. Lineage (NCBI taxonomy): Eukaryota > Viridiplantae > Streptophyta > Magnoliopsida > Poales > Poaceae > Triticum > Triticum aestivum. Next base: position 743 of record NW_025269672.1, on the reverse strand, counting down.
AACGGAGCGTGGCTACCCGACTCCGGCAAGGAAACACGAATCGGAATCTAGATGGATCTCGAAAACAAACCTAATATGACAAGAACTCGGATTGGTGGTGGATATATGGTGGTAGATGGCAGCGGTGGTGGTATATGACAGCGGTGGTGGTATATGGATACGGATTCGAGGCGGTGGCGGATAAGCGGTGGTGGTAGATGGCAGGGGCGATGATGATAGTGCGGCGGCGGCGTGACAATTTATGACCAGAACTCGAAACTCTAAAAGACTAGACTCTAAGACCAGCAACTAGACACGACGATGCAACCGCAAATTCAACAAAGCAAAACCCTAAAAAGATTATGCAAAGGCTCAGATTGGTTCGGATATGATGAACTAACCCTAATTTTTTTTTGGTGGCTTTTTCGTGGACTGTAGGTATGAAGAACAGACTCGATCTAAACTACGAAAAACTGTAAAATCTCACCGAGCAACCTGGAAATCTGATACCACTTGATAGAGGCAAAGGTGTCCCGTCTTTCGATGAGATGGTGGATTTCGCTTTGGTGGAAGTCGACTTTGACGATCCGACTACGAACGTGCGAGGACGTCGCGCCTTAGCAATCGCTAAACCAACTCCGAGAGGTTATTGACCACGCCGGAGCACGATCAACCTGACCACGAGGGTCTGTTTCCTGCAAGCAAACGAAGAACAAGCAAGAAACTAAGATTGCAATCTGGATATTGCGAATATAAGATGAAAG
>NW_025269671.1:0-1425 GCF_018294505.1 Triticum aestivum | reverse complement strand
TCTCTTGATGATGATGTTGATGCTAATGATGATGAGGATAATGATGAAGAGAATAATAATGTTGCCTCCTTAAAAACTAAGGGGGAGATGATTTTTAAAGCTCTTCATAAAAATAAAATTGCTCGTTCCAACTTCATGGAAATTATGTCCATTGCCATTGAGGGCAAGAAATATATTGAGGAGTTGGAATCTCATCTCGAGGAGCATGAGGTCACCATTGAGAAAATGGAAGCTCATGGGCGTGATTACGCAAATGAGATTGCGGACCTCTCTCAAGCCCTTGAACTTGAACAAACCACCAAGGAATCTCTTGAGGAGACTTTTGCTCTAGAATTGTCTAAAGTGAAGGAATCTACTGATAGAGCTCTTAAGGTGGCCAATGTTTTTGAAACTAAAAATGCTAAGCTTGAAGTTGCTCATGCTAGACTCCTTGAGGATTTTGAGCACCTCGAAAATGGCTCAAGGGTCATCAAGGGTGAGCTCATCAAACTCACCGAGTCTCATGGTCAACTTGAAGTTTCTTATTTAAAAGAGCTTGCCAAGTTGCCTTCTCCTCTTGTTGTTAATGATGATGCTTGTGCTACTAATTCTATTACTTGTGAAGCATCCATTTTGAAGGAGAATGTTGAGCTACGGGCTCAACTTGAGGTGCTATCTTGCAATTATGGGAAATTGGAAGAAAGTCATGAAAAGCTCTCAAGCTCTCATGATGATCTTCTAGTATCCCATAGTGTGCTAAAGATAGCTCATGAGGCCATGATTGCTAAGGTAACATCTAGTGAGCCTCATGTGGATACTAGCACTACTTCTAGTCAAAATAATATATTGCCATATGCTAGTCCTTGTAATTCATCTACTCACAATGTTGGTACATCTTGTGATGAATTGCTTTCCTTGCCTTGTTGCTCTAACGATGAAGCTTATACTTCCTCTAGTACTTGTGTTGAGACTAACCATGTAGAGGAAATCAAAGAGCTCAAGGCCCAAGTCACTTCTTTGAAGAAAGACTTGGAAAAGTGTCATGAAGGGAAATCCACACTCAATAATATCTTGAGTGTGCAAAAATCCCCCAATGACAAAGGTGGACTTGGATTCAACTCCAATAAGAAGAAGAAGTCCAACATGAACACAAAGAAGTGCCAAGAACAAGTCAAGAATTCGGCCAAGATTATTTGCTTCAAGTGCAAAATTGAAGGGCATCATGTTAGATCTTGCCCATTGAAGAAGAAGGCTATTAGTGACAAGCAACAAGGGAAGCGGCTACAATTGCATTCTCATGCTCAACCTCAAGTTGAAGAAAGGCCTCTTCCCAAGAAGACTCAAGCTAATGCTTCTCAAGTTGAGAAATCAAATGAGAAGAAAGTGAAGAGTAGACGTTGCTACTTATGTCGTGAGAAAGGTCACGTCGCTTCTTCATGCACTAGT
>NW_025269670.1:0-1425 GCF_018294505.1 Triticum aestivum | reverse complement strand
CCTTCATAAGGACCCTTTTCATCGAATCCGTTCCGACTAAAGTAGGAGAGACAGACACCCGCTAGCCACCTTATGCAACTAGTGCATGTCAGTCGGTGGAACCTGTCTCACGTAAGCGTACGTGTAAGGTCGGTCCGGGCCGCTTCATCCTACAATGCCGCCGAAACAAGAAATGACTAGTAGCGGCAAGAAGAATTGGCAACATCAACGCCCACAACTTCTTTGTGTTCTACTCGTGCATAGTAACTACGCATAGGCCTGGCTCATGATGCCACTGTTGGGAATCGTAGCATAATTTAAAATTTTCCTACGCTCACCAAGATGCATCTATGGAGTCTACTAGCAACGAGGGGAAAGGAGTGGATCTACATACCCTTGTAGATCGCGAGCGGAAGCGTTCCAATGAACGTGGATGACGGAGTCGTACTCGCCGTGATCCAAATCACCGATGACCGAGTGCCGAACGGACGGCACCTCCGCGTTCAACACACGTACGGTGCAGCAACGTCTCCTCCTTTCTTGATCCAGCAAGGGGGGAGGAGAGGTTGATGGAGATCCAACAGCACGACGGCGTGGTGGTGGATGTAGCGGCTCTCCGGCAAGGCTTCGCCGAGCTTCTGCGCGCGAGAGAGAGGTGTTGCAGGGGAGGAGGGAGGCGCCAAAGGCTGTAGTGTGCTGCCCTCCCTCCCCCCCCTTTATATAGGCCCCCAAGGGGGGGTGCGCAGCCCTTGGAGATGGGATCTCCAAGGGGGGGGCGGCGGCCAAAGGGGGAAGGGGTTGCCTTGCCCCCCAAGGCAAGGGGAAACTCCCCCCCTAGGGTTCCCAACCCTAGGCGCATGGGGGGGAGGCCCAAAGTGGCGCCCCAGCCCATCAGGGGCTGGTTCCCCTCCACTTTCAGCCCACGGGGCCCTCCGGGACAGGTGGCCCCACCCGGTGGACCCCCGGGACCCTTCCGGTGGTCCCGGTACAATACCGATAACCCCCGAAACTTTCCCGGTGGCCAAAACTGGACTTCCTATATATAATTCTTCACCTCCGGACCATTTCGGAACCTCTCGTGACGTCCGGGATCTCATCCGGGACTCCGAACAACTTTCGGGTTTCCGCATACATATATCTCTACAACCCTAGCGTCACCGGACCTTAAGTGTGTAGACCCTACGGGTTCGGGAGACATGCAGACATGACCGAGACGCCTCTCCGGTCAATAACCAACAGCGGGATCTGGATACCCATGTTGGCTCCCACATGTTCCACGATGATATCATCGGGTGAACCACGGTGTCGAGGATTCAATCAATCCGTATGCAATTCCCTTTGTCAATCGGTATGTTACTTGCCCGAGATTCGATCGTCGGTATCCCAATACCTTGTTCAATCTCGTTACCGGCAAGTCTCTTTACTCGTACCGCAATGCATGATCCC
>NW_025269669.1:0-1425 GCF_018294505.1 Triticum aestivum | reverse complement strand
AATTTCATAATCATGAAATGCAGCAATAGCCAACATGATTCGGACAGACTTAAGCATCGCTACGGGTGAGAAAGTCTCATCGTAGTCAACCCCTTGAACTTGTCGAAAACCTTTTGCAACAAGTCGAGCTTTGTAGACAGTAACATTACCATCAGCGTCAGTCTTCTTCTTAAAGATCCATTTATTCTCAATGGCTTGCCGATCATTGGGCAAGTCAACCAAAGTCCATACTTTGTTTTCATACATGGATCCTATCTCAGATTTCATGGCCTCTAGCCATTTTGCGGAATCTGGGCTCATCATCGCTTCCTCATAGTTCGTAGGTTCATCATGGTCTAGTAACATGACTTCCAGAATAGGATTTCCGTACCACTCTGGTGCGGATCTTACTCTGGTAGACCTACGAGGTTCAGTAGAAACTTGATCTGAAGTTTCATGATCAATATCATTAGCTTCCTCACTAATTGGTGTAGTTGTCACAGGAACCGGTTCTTGTGATGAACTACTTTCCAATAAGGGAGTAGATACAATTACCTCATCAAGTTCTACTTTCCTCCCACTCACTTCTTTCGAGAGAAACTCCTTCTCTAGAAAGGATCCGATTTTAGCAACGAAAATCTTGCCTTCAGATCTGTGATAGAAGGTGTACCCAATTGTCTCCTTTGGGTATCCTATGAAGACACATTTCTCCGATTTGGGTTTGAGCTTATCTGGTTGAAGTTTCTTCACATAAGCATCGCAGCCCCAAACTTTGAGAAACGACAACTTTGGTTTCTTGCCAAACCACAGTTCATAAGGCGTCGTCTCAACGGATTTTGATGGTGCCCTATTTAACGTGAATGCGGCCGTCTCTAAAGCATAACCCCAAAACGATAGCGGTAAATCAGTAAGAGACATCATAGATCGCACCATATCAAGTAAAGTACGATTACGACGTTCGGACACACCATTTCGCTATGGTGTTCCAGGTGGCGTGAGTTGCGAAACTATTCCACATTGTTTCAAATGTAAACCAAACTCGTAACTCAAATATTCTCCTCCACGATCAGATCGTAGAAACTTTATTTTCTTGTTACGATGATTTTCTACTTCACTCTGAAATTCTTTGAACTTTTCAAATGTTTCAGACTTGTGCTTCATCAAGTAGATATACCCATATCTGCTCAAATCATCTGTGAAGGTGAGGAAATAACGATATCCGCCACGAGTCTCAACATTCATCGGACCACATACATCTGTATGTATGATTTCCAACAAATCTGTTGCTCTCTCCATAGATCCGGAGAACGGTGTTTTGGTCATCTTGCCCATGAGGCACGGTTCGCAAGTACCAAGTGATTCATAATCAAGTGATTCCAGAAGTCCATCAGTATGGAGTTTCTTCATGCGTTTTACACCGATATGACCTAAACGGCAGTGCCACAA
>NW_025269668.1:0-1425 GCF_018294505.1 Triticum aestivum | reverse complement strand
GGACAGTCTCTTTCGAAGTATCAGGGTTTCATACGGAAACTCGTCGGTTACAAAGGGATTTCATTTTTTGAACTTATTTGAACTCCAGACTTTTTCTGTGTTCAAAATGCACCATTCAAAGCCACATCATCAATTTTCAACCCTTTCTGACTTCATTTGTTATTTTTCATGCATTTACTGATTATTTTGAGCTATAAGACCCTGAAATTGAAAAGCATTTCAAATGAACTCTGAAAAGGTTGAAAGTTGGCATGGTATCATCATTTCATCCACATAGCATATGGAAGAAAGTTGAGAGGGTAACGGCAAAAATTGGATGCACTGCGTGTACAAAATGGACAATCTCTTTCGAAGTATCAGGGTTACATAGGGAAACTCGTCTGTTACAAAGGGATTTCATCTTTTTAAACTTATTGGAAGTCCTGACTTTTTGTGTGTTCAAAATGCACCATTCAAAGCCACCTCATCAATTTTTAACCTTTTCGGACTTCATTTGTTATTTTTCATGCATTTACTGCTTATATTGAGCTATAAGACCTTGAAATTGAAAAGCATTTCAAATGAACTCTGAAAAGGTTGAAAGGTTGCATGGTATCATCATTTCACCCACATAGCATGTGCAAGAAAGTAGAGAGGGTTACGGCAAAAATTGGATGCACTTCGTGTACAAAACGGACAGTCTCTTTCGAAGTATCAGGGTTTCATACGGAAACTCGTAGGTTACAAAGGGATTTCATTTTTTGAACTTATTTGAACTCCAGACTTTTTCTGTGTTCAAAATGCACCATTCAAAGCCACATCATCAATTTTCAACCCTTTCTGACTTCATTTGTTATTTTTCATGCATTTACTTATTATTTTGAGCTATAAGACCCTAAAATTGAAAAGGATTTCAAATGAACTCTGAAAAGGTTGAAAGTTGGCATGGTATCATCATTTCATCCACATAGCATATGCAAGAAAGTTGAGAGGGTTACGGCAAAAATTGGATGCACTGCGTGTACAAAATGGACACTCTCTTTCGAAGTATCAGGGTTACATACGGAAACTCGTCTGTTACAAAGGGATTTCATTTTTTAAAACTTATTGGAACTCCTGACTTTTTGTGTGTTCAAAATGCACCATTCAATGCCACATCATCAATTTTCAACCCTTTCTGACTTCATTTGTTATTTTTCACGCATTTACTGCTTATTTTGAGCTATAAGACCCTGAAATTGAAAAGCATTTCAAATGAACTCTGAAAAGGTTGAAAGTTGGCATGGTATCATCATTTCATCCACATAGCATGTGAAAGAAAGTAGGGAGGGTTACGACAAAAATTAGATGCACTTCGTGTACAAAATGTACAATCTCTTTCGAAGTATCAGGGTTTCATACAGAAACTCATCTGTTACAAAGGGATTTTAATTTTTGAACTTATTT
>NW_025269667.1:0-1425 GCF_018294505.1 Triticum aestivum | reverse complement strand
CCCCCCCCACCCCCACCCCCACCCCATTTTAATGGGGGTGGGCCCCGTATCCCTTCAAAATCTGCCACGTACTCACAGCACGTTGAATCCGTAAAACCCACCGCGTGCATGTAGCAGCGCTGTCGACGAAAAAGCAGGGTGCGACGCCTGCCCTTTTGTACCCACGTTGAGGAATTCCCCACTTCTCTTTCTATCGAGTCCACCCGCGAAACTCTGGTGGATCCCTCCGTCGAAGCGATGCTCTGTTACGGTTTACCAGCCACTGCCACCTCCTCCGGCCAGCAGCATGCCCCGACGCCTCCCAGGACCCCAATACTCAGCCGGCCAGCAGCAGGCGCCGCCGTCTCCACAGAGCTCCTCTTTCCTCCCCGAGCACGACAAGAAGGCCCCACTCGCCGGCCTCTTGTAGCTATCAATCTGCTTTTGCTAAAGAGGAAAAAGCTACCAGGATGCTCACTCTCCTTTATTCCCCAGCATCAACCACTGCCGTCAACTAGCAGCATTCTTCTCGCCCCTGGCCGTTTCCAGGTATGTGCTTTCCCCATTGTGTAGCTCTCCACGAATTCCATCGATGATTTTGTGGAAACTCCATGCATCTTCGACATCATCCGTGTAAATCATCATTTATCGTTGTTGTATGAGCCCGGAAAGTTATTCTTCCCATACTGTCTGTTTTTATATTGTATTTTGTATCTTATTTGTTCAGTGTATATTTATCTACTGGTAGATGTCAGCAAGGACTCCTTGATTGCTCTCAATTAAATACTAGCCTTTTCTACCCCAAAGAAAATTACTACCTTTTTCAAGTTGTTATATACAAAAGGTATAAGTGTTCCTTCTTCTTCCAGGAAAAACAACAGCATGGATTATGCAAGTTCAGAGACAACAGTTATGCCGCTAGATTTATTACGAGAAATTACTAATGATTTCTCCGAGGAGCATAGGATTGGTAGCGGTTCCTATGGAAAGGTTTACCTGGTAAGGTTAATGCTGTACATGGTTTCCTGAACAAAATCATAACTACGAGATCAGTTTAGCATGCAGAGTTTTGCCACCAATAGCTAACAAAACCATAACTAGGAGTTTCCCAGGCTTTCAGCTGCCTGGGAAGCCAGAAACAACAAAGCAAAGTAGCGGCGAACACAAAGGCTTTACGAACAATTTTTTATAACAGCACATAGGGTTGTACTAGTGAGAAAAATTCCACAAAAAGAAAATTCCTCTTTGATTTCTTTTCAAAAAAGACAAATTTTCAGTCAAAATAGCATGAATAGTGACCTATACTAGCAAATAAATTTTGTCTTTTTCGCTGTGAAGTAAACGTTGGGTTTTTTGATTGTGAAAATTTATATACTAGTGCACAAGTAAGTCAAGTTTAATCTAAAAATACTTTTGAAATATTTTGAATTTTTGTTTAATTATCTT
>NW_025269666.1:0-1425 GCF_018294505.1 Triticum aestivum | reverse complement strand
GGTCGTGCTTCTATCACTCAGGCTTCGGGCGTGAAGAGGGCCACTTCCATGTATGCATCGTCATTCGGTCGTGCATCTACCATCCGGGTTTCGGGCGAAAGAGCCCCACTTCCTTCCATGGAGGCATCGTCATGGGGTCGTGCATCTATCACTCAGGCTTCGGGCGTGAAGAGGGCCACCGTAGCATAGTGGTAGTGCGTTCCCTTCGTAAGGGAAAGGTCGTGAGTTCGATCCTCACCGGGGGCTTCCATTTTTTATTTCCCATTTCTTTTGCATTGTAAATACTCAACTTTTAGGTCATTGGCTTTTAAAAAGAGAATGGAATAGTTCACTGCTGGGAGTGTCTACTTCAATTTTTGCAGCCACGACCAAGAGTCGACTGCCATAGCTCGCCGCTCCCATGTATACCTCTGCCTGCTTGATGCCCATGGTTGGATGTGGCGAAAGTTGCCCGATAAGCTCCAAGTTCTTGAGGACGGACCGTTGAATGTGGCGAAAGTCGTCCGATAAGCTCCAAGTTGTTGAGGACGGACCGTTGAATGTGGCGAAAGTCGCCCGATAAGCTCCAAGTTGTTGAGGACGTACCGTTCCTCTCCCGTCTCTCTTCAGGCATTATGAAGAGAGATGTCATATGATGATGGTCCTCTGCTTCTTCCTCCTGAGCTGCATGTCAAAACGGTCATTGGTGAGCTATGGTTCTCGGTCCACTGTTGCCCCTCTCACCCCAAGTGACACCGTCGTCAACTGCCGGGGCTTAGTGTTGCAAGCACGGATAACTCAATTGCAATCTATGTTTTACTTGTGGGTTCTTCTTGCAAACATGCTACAACAAGTTAAAGTTTTACTTTCCAGTTGGGCCTCGGTGTGAGTTTTGCGTCGTTTTGTTAAATAACAACCCCTGGTCCTTCTGAACCCTTCACATGTTCCGAAACAAAAAAATAATTTGGCCACAACAACGTATTTTTATGAGTATAAGAAGCATGAGCTTTGGTTGAAGGCAGCCATGAAGCCGAGGCATAAATGTCGGTGCAGAGCGTCACTTCCTTCCATGGGGGCATCGACATGGGGTCGTGCCTCTATCACTAGGCTTTCGGCATGAAGAGCACCGCTTCCTTCCATGGAGGCATCGTCATGGGGTCGTGCTTCTATCACTCAGGCTTCGGGCGTGAAGAGGGCCACTTCCATGTATGCATCGTCATTCGGTCGTGCATCTACCATCCGGGTTTCGGGCGAAAGAGCCCCACTTCCTTCCATGGAGGCATCGTCATGGGGTCGTGCATCTATCACTCAGGCTTCGGGCGTGAAGAGGGCCACCGTAGCATAGTGGTAGTGCGTTCCCTTCGTAAGGGAAAGGTCGTGAGTTCGATCCTCACCGGGGGCTTCCATTTTTTATTTCCCATTTCTTTTGCATTGTAAATACTCAAC
>NW_025269665.1:0-1425 GCF_018294505.1 Triticum aestivum | reverse complement strand
GTTCAAGTAAGTTCAAAAAATGGAAATCCGTTTGTAACAGACGAGATTCCGTATCAGACCCAGATACTGCAAAATAGATTGTCCGTTTTGTACACGAAGTGCATCCAGTTTTTGCCATAACCCTCTCAACTTTTTAGCACGTGCTATGTGGGTGAAATGATGATACCATGCCAACTTTCAACCTTTTCATAGTTCATTTGTAGAGCTTTTCATTTTCAGGGTCATATAGCTCAAAAAAATTTAGTAAATGCATGAAAAATAACAAATGAAGTGAGAAAGGTTTGAAAATTGATGATGTGGCTTTGAATGGTGCATTTTGAACACACAAAAAGTATAGAGTTCAAGTAAGTTCAAAAAATGGAAATCCGTTTGTAACAGACGAGATTCCGTATCAAACCCAGATAATGCAAAATAGATTGTCCGTTTTGTACACGAAGTGCATCCAGTTTTGGCCGAAACACTCTCAGCTTTTTAGCACGTTCTATGTGGGTGCAATGATGGTACCATGCCAACTTTCAACCTTTTCATAGTTCATTTGTAGTGCTTTTCATTTTCAGGGTCATATAGCTCAAAAAAATCAGTAAATTCATGAAAAATAACAAATGAAGTCACAATGGGTTGAAAATTGATGATGTGGCTTTGAATGTTGCATTTTGAACACACAAAAAGTCTGGAGTTCAAATAAGTTCAAAAAATAAAATCCCTATGTAACAGACGAGTTTCCGTATAAAACCCTGATACTTTGAAAGAGATTGTCCATTTTGTACACGAAGTGGATCCTGTTTTTCCCTTAACCCTCTCAAATTTTTAGCAGATTCTATGTGGGTGAAATGATGATGCCATGCCAAGTTTCAACCTTTTCGGAGTTCATTTGTAGTGCTTTTCATTTTGAGGGTCATATAAGTAAAAAAACTAGTAATTGCATGAAAAATAACAAATGAAGTCAGAACGGGTTGAAAATTTATGATGTGGCTTTGAATGGTGCATTTTAAACACACACAAATCTGGAGTTAAAATAAGTTCAAAAAAATGAAATCCCTTTGTAACACACGAGTTTCCGTATGAAACCCTGGTACTTCGAAGGAGATTGTCTGTTTTGTACACGAAGTGCATCCAGTTTTTGCCGTAACCCTCTCAACTTTTCAGCACGTGCTATGTGGGTGAAATGATGATACCATGCCAACTTTCAACCTTTTCAGAGTTCATTTGTAGAGCTTTTCATTTTCAGGGTCATATAGCTCAAAAAAATTTAGTAAATGCATGAAAAATACCAAATGAAGTCAGAATGGTTTGAAAATTGATGATGTGGCTTTGAATGGTGCATTTTGAACACACAAAAAGTATAGAGTTCAAGTAAGTTCAAAAAATTGAAATCCGTTTGTAACAGACGAGTTTCCGTATCAAACCCTGATACTTCGAAAGAGA
>NW_025269664.1:0-1425 GCF_018294505.1 Triticum aestivum | reverse complement strand
AGTTCATGACTTCATCAGCTTGGTCGTCGAGATCGAATATCTTATCATCACCCTCCCCGGTATTGTTCAGATATTGGGAGCCGTCATTTGCTTCATTCAGATCATCTGGCCTGCTAGGGCTACGTATGATCTCGAACAGGGCCTCTTCTCCCTCTCTGCCGGTATTGTCCGCCATAGCTTTTATTTAACTAATACAGAAGAAATATAAAATAATTTAGTATTCAAATTACAATGCATGGATGCAATCAATAAGAAAAAACTGAATCATATAGTACATAATATGCATCGTCTCGAATAATATATAATCTCGAATACATCATCTCGAATAATATATAATCCCGAATACATCACTGGCTAGGTAGCTAATAAAGATCGAATACTATAGAAGAATCTAGGCCACTCGCGGTTCCTGGGGCGCGGGCGGTGGACACCCAAAGACAAGGAACCATCACAGGATCATATCTCCGGTCATCTGCCCAAAGAACCTGCCAGGTATTGGAGAACCTGACGTCCATAGCAGCCATGTAGCGATGGACGTGCTCGTCCTCCTCCCTGACACGACGACGCACCACCTCCGGCGGGGCCGGCTCCCTCTGCACCGAATGTGGCCCACGCGAACTCCACCAAAGGAGATCGGGGTCGGCGACGGGACCCGAGGCCGGGTTCCTCACCAAGCGGCGCGCCCCTCCAGGTAGCACCTCCCAGTGCCAGCCCGACGGAGCCCAATCCCGGACATGGGTCAGCCGGACGTCGTCGCGAACGGGTCGACGGCGAGGATGCGGGCCGGGCATCGTCGAGAACAAATACTATATGCCCGCAAAAAGTAACTTTTTAAAATGATTGGATTGTGATAACTAAAATTCTATATGCAAATTCTAACAATTTGACATTAATCTAATTCATCTAACTAAAACTAATTCAAAAATTTCTAACATTTCTATATATATAACTAACATTTCTAATATTTCTATAACTAAAAAACAGAAAAATTGCTAACATTTCTATAAATATTTCTATAACTTAAAAACAGAAAAATTTATAACATTTCTATATAACTAACATTTCTATAACATTTCTAATATTTCTATAACTAAGAAATAGAAACATTTCTAACATTTCTATAAATATTTCTATAACTAAAAAACATAAAAATTTCTAACATTTCTATAATATTTCTATAACTAAGAAACAAAAAAAATTCTAACATTTCTATAAATATTTCTATAACTAATTTGTGTGTGGACATGGCGGCCGGGGCAGGCGCTCACCGGCGAGGCGAGGCGACGGGGGGCGGCGACGGGGACGGCGACGGGCGACGATGACGCGGATGGCGACGATGGGGACGGGGACGGGGCGGCGAGGACGGGGACGGGGACGGCCGGGGCGGTGACGACGGGGACGGGGCGGCAACGAGGGGTGGCGACG
>NW_025269663.1:0-1425 GCF_018294505.1 Triticum aestivum | reverse complement strand
GCGATCCGAGTATTTAATAATATTCACGCCGCACCGTTATCGCAAAACGTCTACTACTGTGTCATCGCCGTCCGTGAGGGGAGCCACACCCCGGAGACGCGCGCCGCCTCTTCGAACATGCCACAACACCAACCCGCATGTATGAGGGGCCGGTGCGACGCTCCGGTGGCATTGCTACCCCCCAGGGCCCCCATCCCGCCTAACCCTGGAGCGGTTGACCACGAAATATAGCCCGTTGACTTTCCACGGAAGGGCTTTGACGAGTGGACCTCTTCACCCGGTTGTGTCAGGTCAGCACAGAGGGACACCTGGAAGCAACATCTGGGCCAAACCCACGGCTACACCCCATCCGTGTAGACCCGACATATCCGTTTCCCCCCTCCAGGTGCCGGCGGTGGCGCCGTCCTTGAGGGAGGCCACACCCCGGAGACGCTAGTCGCCTCTTCGGACATGCCACAACACCACCCCACATGTATGAGGGGCCGATGCGACGCTCCCGTGGCATTCCTACCCCCCGCCCCCCTCGGGCCCCCGTCCCGCCTAACCCTGGAGTGGTTGACCACGAGATCTAGCCCTTTGACTTTCCACGGACGGGCTTCAAACAGTGGACCTCTCCACCCGGTTGTATCAGGTCAGCACAGAGGGACACCTGGGAGCAACATACGGGCCAAATCCACAGCTACATCCCCTCCGTGTAGACCAGACGGGTCCGTTTCCCCCTCCAGGTGCCGGCGGCGGCGCCGACTGTGAGTGGGGCCACGCCCCGAAGACGCGTGCCGGGCGTTTGCAACCGCCAAAACACACTCAGAGTTGTGAGAAGCCGTGCACGCAAGATTGGCGGCATGCTAGCCCACGGAGGCCGCCGGCCACAGTCATAGACATGTGAAGGGCAATCCGCATAGAGGGAAGTGTTCGGATACTTCACCATCACCAAAAATTATGAAAACAATACCATCGCTCCTATAGCACATGTGCCCATGTCATGTAAAAATTTCATGATTTTATCGCGATCCGAGTATTTAATAAATTTCACGCCGCACCGTTACCGCAGAACGTCTACTACTGTGTCATCGCCGTCCGTGAAGGGGGCCACACCCCGGAGACGCGCGCCGCCTCTTCGGACATGCCACAACACCACCACGCATGTATGAGGGGCCGGTGCGACGCTCCGGTGGCATTGCTACCCCCAGAGCCCCCTTCCCGCCTAACCCTCGAGCGGTTGACCACGAGATCTAGCCCTTTGACTTTCCACGGAAGGGCTTTGACCAGTGGACCTCTCCACCCGGTTGTGTCAGGTCAGCACAGAAGGACACCTGTAAGCGATATCCGGGCCAAACCCACAGCTACACCCCATCCGTGTAGACCCGACATATCTGTTTCCCCCCTCCAGGTGCCGGCGGCGGCGCCGTCCTTGAGGGAGGCCAC
>NW_025269662.1:0-1425 GCF_018294505.1 Triticum aestivum | reverse complement strand
GGGCGGGAGTTCGGGAGTATTGCCATAACTTGTATAACGGATGTTTTTCGAAGGTTGAGGTAAACGATTTCCGAAGGTTTCTTGGTTATGTGTTGACGGATGGATACAGCTGGATCTAGGGATTGTTAGTTTGGGTGATATATATTTGTGTCCCCTGTATCCCCTACACCAGATTGCATAACCAGAAAGTTTCGGGAGTTTATAAGTGGGAATTCTAGTAGCCTTAGGATTTCTTTCCGACAGACGCATGATATGAGATTGGGGTTCGACGTCTAGTGGTCCGCCTGTATACGGTTGATTTTACAGTGGTCTCGTTGTGTCTTAAAGAGTCCATGGCTTTGCCGACTCGGGGACGCTTCGTATGTCATGTGCACAGTCTTGTACATGATGGTGCTGTACGATTGAGCCCGTGTGGGCCCCACCACGAAAACTTCGGACGAAATTTCTATCATATGTTTGTTCTGGCTTATTCTGCAAGCCAATACTTGGTTTTATTTTGTTTTGTGGTATTCGAGTTCCCTTCGAATTCATATGTTCATTCCATATCTTTTGCAAGTGGCTTCTCAACTTATGGAAGTGTGATGTTTTACTACGGAATTCATTCGTTAATCTTCGTGCGAATGTTTATTGTGAAGACTATATGTTGCAATTTCTATCCGTTGATTCTACTTATCTTTTGTCTATCGAGATGCTAATGGATGTCACCCTCTTCAGGATGGCTCCGCCAACGCGTCAGAATCCGGATCGCAATGAAGGGAGTCAAGCGATCCCTCCGCCACCACCTCCACCTCCGGAGGCTTGGCAATCAATCATGGCAGCCACCAACGCCAATGCTCAGATGATTCTGCAACTCTTGCAAGAACGTACTCAAGGGCAAGGCAATCAAGGCAATCAAGGTCAAGGCAACAATCAGTTTCACTTTGCCACTCTCAACTAGTTTCTCGCAAATCAGCCCAAGTCTTTCAGCTACTGTGCCGAGGCCACGGATGCCGATGATTGGCTCGTGGACATCAACAAGCATTTTGAATGTAGCAATGTCAGGCCTGAGGACTTTGTCAAGTTCGCTTCTTTCCAGCTCAAGGACCAAGCTGCTGATTGGTTTCAGCAATACAAAGATTCCAGAGGAGGTCGTGTGATCACTTGGACTGACTTCTGTCGGGACTTCAAAGCGCACCACATTCCACAAAGTGTTGTTGAGAGCAAGCGTGAGGAGTTCCGCAATCTCAAGCAAGGAAACATGTCTGTGTATCAATACAACATTCAGTTTCAGAAACTTGCTCGCTTCGCTAAACAAGACGTTCCTGATGAGAAGAGCATGATCTATCACTTCAGAGGTGGCCTTAAAGAGGATCTGCAGTTAGCTCTCGTTCTTGTTGAGCCTACTCAGTTTGATCAATTCTACAATATGGCACTGAAGCAAGAGGC